>NC_057712.1:74432769-74491103 GCF_004010195.1 Chiloscyllium plagiosum
GCCTTCTTCACTATCCTATCTATCTGCGACTCCACTTTCAAGGAGCTATGAATATGCACTCCAAGGTCTCTTTGTTCAGCAACACTCTCTAGGACCTTACCATTAAGTGTATAAGTCCTGTTAAGATTTGCTTTTCCAAAATGCAGCACCTTGCATTTATCTGAATTAAACTCCATCTGCCACTTCTCAGCCTATTGGCCCATCTGGTCAAGATCCTGGTGTAATCTGAGATAACCCTCTTCGCTGTCCACTACACCTCCAATTTTGGTGTCATCTGCAAACTTACTGACTGTACCTCTTATGCTTGCATCCAACTCACCAGGATTCAATACAAAATATGCGGTTTAACTGTTCTGATGAAATGGAAAACATTTAGTTTTGTTCAAGAAGTAATCTGTTATTACACCCTCTATAATTTCCCTTTCCTCTTCAAAGTCTTTGAAGAAGTGTCTTCTCACAAATCTGTGATAACCTTTCCTGAAACTCCCAGTTTAATAAATGCAATCAGGATTTTGTGCTGCCATAATCAAATTCAAAAGGCAGCCTGTTGTTCCTCAACCTCTGAGACCCACCTCTGGCCTTGACCATGTGTAACCCATGTTATGCTTGTCGAATACTTCTGCTCCATTCTCCAGTTGATTGAGATATTTATCATCTGGTTTCACGCTTGAAACTTTACTAATAATTAGGTATTATGCTTGGATTTCCCTATAGATATTTTGTTGGTCTTCTTTTATTTCTTATCTATATGTGCCTCTCGGTTATATCATCGAAACATATATTATCACATTGTGCATAGGTGCTGCTGACATCCAGTTCTATCATTGTACCTAGCTTATGAGCTGTCTACATCTCTGTGCTGCGCCTGCTTGACTACATGAGTTGAGATTTTTCTCCAATTCAGCAATGAGAAGACTGAAAAGCCTGTCTTTGGCATCTATCGTAAAATCATGCCCTGGTTATTAATCCTACAGCTGCCAAAGTAGCTACTGTCTTAGGCTTAAACAGACTGTTCTACAGCTCCACATTCTTAGCTTCCATTTCAACACTTAGCTTCCATATTCTCTCTGTCACAAAAACTGACTACTACTTCAGTAACATTGGTCTGCAACATCCCTTGGCAGCTTATCTACTGTGGAATTTTTTATCCATGCTTTTGTTCATTCCAGGCTTGATTATTCCAAAATTTTCATGGCTGCTCTCTTATCCTCTACTCCTTGCAAACATTCGCTCTTTCAGAAGCGAATTCTAAGTTGGCTGAATTCTAAGTTGCACCAAGTCCTGTTCTTTCATCGTCCTCTGCTTATTAAAGTAAATTGACTTCTGAACCAGCAACACCTCAGATTTATACTTCTTATCCTCATGACCAATCCCTTCATGGAATCACACTTCCATTTCTGGCTAGTTTCTTCAAATCCAACAAGTCTCTGAGAACACTGCATTTCTCCAACTCCGACATCCCCATACCCTTCACCTCACCTTTGGGATTGTGCTTTCAGTTGCTCTGGACATAACACCGGACTTGTTTTGGTAAGTGTCTCCAGTTCACTATCCCCACTCTCCTTCATGATGCTCCTTTTTGAGCAAACTTTTGGTCACCTGTTCTAAAATCTGCTTACATGACTATTTTGACCAGACATTGGGTGAGTCTTCCAAGTAGTTATAATTCCAAATAGGATGCTACATTGTTAAGCTTCTAAGTGTGAAGGGATGAACTGACTTTCTTTCTTTATTCAGCCTCCTCTGAATTGGTTGCAGTGAGATTACTTTAGAAATATGATCGCTCCCTTCAAAGTGCCTTTCTCAAACACCAAATGCATTTATTTTAAAAGGAGCTAATTTAATTGTTTTATTGAGTGAACATAAAATTGAGTGTACTTTTTAATAGATACAAGAATAAATGGTAATACATCCCACAGACATAGAGATTTTAAATGAGAAATGAGTCAAACAAAACAATGGTTAAAAATATATTGATCATTCTCTGAGTCATACATGAAGACTAGATTGTGGAATATTGATAGTTATTTAGTTGATTTTGAGATTATTGGTTTTGCAGGCGAGATCACATTCTATTATGCTGTTTCCTTTTACTGGTGGCCAACTGATAGCATTCAGACTGAGCGAGTCCTTTGTGATCTGTTTCCTTTTGACTGGCTTGTCGGCTAGATGTCATCGAGCATTCAGTGTGAGAGGGCCCTTTGCCTGAACTAGTGATTATTAGTTCATTATTCAACTTTGACCTTTGCTGTGTACTAGTACTCAAAAACAGGCCAATACCCTGACTACCTTAGCTCACTAGTGCACTTGTTTTCGTTAGCACATACACATTCAATCCAGTTGAACCAACTTTTGGTTCCTGTTCATGTGCATTATTGACAGGGAAGATACAAATCATGTATTTCTCTCAGACTGCTGTCTTGTCTTCCATCATATTCACAGTATGAGACATCTTCTAGGATTTTCATTTAATTTGCAGTGCATTTCACCCTTTTACGTCAATTCCTTTGAAGCTTTCTTGACACCACATTTGATGCAACATTCCAATGTCTCTTCCTGTTAAGACAAACAATGAATTTAGTTCTGCAGTCAACATTTGGCGATATGTTGTTTTTAAATTAAAATCATTTATCATAATGAAATTTTAATCTGTTCCTAGGTGATTGTGCTTATGATCCATTGTCATGAAAGTGACATGGTGGCAAGTTTTGTCTCATAATGCTTTGGGACATTTTGCAAATAAAGATTAAAGTTGTTGCCAACAGCTCTATTGTCCTGTTTTTTATGTGTGCCATACTCCTAGGTGGCAGAAACCATGAGTGTTCAGTGCATGTGTCATCCACTACCATTCTGCAGTACGCGTTCATACATCCATTGGGCATATTTCGCTTTCTCTGATTTGTCACATTAGCATTTTCCATTTGCCTTGTACAATGATCAACTCTGCCATTTCTCCAGCTCCTGCTCTCCGGTGCTGTCTGGAATTGGCTGATTGGGCCATGTTCAAACAGTCCGCAGGTACCTTGGATGACTATGCTACCACTATTACAGACTTTATCAGCAAGTGTATGGAGGGCTGCATACCGAGGAAGTCAATCCGGGTGTCCCCCAACAGGAAACCCTGGATCAGGACATATAGGACCTGCTAAAAACAAGGCACGAGGCCTTCAGATCAGGAGACCCACTCAAATTTAAGGAATCCAAATATGACCTGCGCAGAGCCATTAAGACAGCCAAGGACCAATACCGATCCAAACTAGAGACTCAGACAGACACCCAGCGACTAAGGCAAGGACTGAATGACATCACAGGTTCTAAAAAGTGACAGTGCAAGATGGCAGACAATGACACATCTCTCCCAGATCGTCTCAACACCTTCTATGCTCGCTTTGAGCAAAATTTTGGTGGAGAGGTAACACCTATTCTGACAAGTCCTGATGAACCTATCCCAACAGTTACTGGTCGGATCAATTTTCCTTCATATGAATCCAAGGAAAGCGATGGGACCAAACGGAGTACCAAGCCATACACTCAAAGCATGTGTAGATCAATTGGCAGAGATCTTCTCAGACATCTTCAACCTCTCCCTGCAGCAGGCCACTGTCCCTGTCTGTTTCAAGAGGACCAACATCATCCCTGTGCCTAAGAAGGCTCATGCAGCATGTCTCAATGAATGCTGCCCAGCGGCCCTAACTTTGCTGGTCATGAAGTGCTTTGAAAGGCTGGTCATGGCATTAATCAACTCCAGCCTACCCACTACTCTTGACCTACTCCAATTTGCCCATCGGACCAACAGATCCACATCAGATGCCATATCACTTGCCTTCACTCCTCCCTAGAACATCTTGACGCCAAGAACAGCTACATAAGAATCCTACTCATCAACTACAGTTCAGCCTTCAACAGTATTAACCCCTTGAGACTGATTACTAAACTGAGTGATCTCGGACTAAGCCCCACTCTCTGCAACTGGATCCTCAGTTTCCTGACCCACAGGCCACAATCAGTGAACATTGGGGTCAATACTTTATCCTTACTTACACTCAACAATGGAGCCTCCCCCAGGCATGCGTACTCAGCCCCCTACTGTACTCACTGTATACCTGTGATTGTGTCGCCAAATACCAGACTAATGTCATTTACAAATTTGCTGATGACACCACCATAATTGGTTGACTCTCAGATGGCAACGAAACAGACTACAGACGGGAGGTGGAAGACCTGGAAAAATGGTGCACTGAGAACAACCTAACTCTCAATGCTGGCAAAACCACCTCTGTGGAAGGAAGTCATTATTGACTTTCGGTGGGATGTTACCCATAACCCCCTACACATTAACAGCACAGAGGTGGAACGAGTGGAGAGTGTCAAGCTTCTAGGAGTGGTCATCAACAACAAGCTTTCTTGGACACTTCATGTGGATGTACTGGTTACAAGGCCCAACAATGTCTCTTCTTCCTCAAGCAGCTGAGGAAATTTAGCATGACGGCGAATACCCTTGCCAACCTTTATAGGTGTGCCATCGAGAGCATTCTGTCTGGATGTATCACTACCTGCTATGGCAACTGTACTATTCAAGATCGGAGACGGTTACAGAGAGCGGTGAGCTCGACCCGGACAATCACAAAGGCCAACCTCCCATCTATAGAATCCATCTACCAGGCCCTCTATCAAGGAAAGGCCACCAGCATTCTCAAAGATCCATTCCACCCTGGCAAAGTTTTTCTACAATCTCTCCCATCAAGGAGAAGGTACAGAAGTCTGAACACACGCACCAGCTGGTTTCAAAATAGTTTCTATCCTACTATTGTTACAATACTGAATGGAGTCACAAACTCTTAACATTCGCCTGTGCCTGTGTTTTTGCTTTTGCCGCTGTTTACCTATTACTTACTATCTATGCTACTTAACTCTGTGATCTGCCTGTACTGCTCGCAGGACAAAGCTTTTCACTGTGCCTCGGTAAATTCAATTCAGTTTGATTCAATTCAATTCCAACTAGGCACAGAGCTTTCCATTTTTTCCTATCCTATTGCTCCTCTGCCTGTACTGCTCGCAGGACAAAGCTTTTCACTGTGCCTCGGTACATGTGACAGTAAATTCAATTCAGTTTGATTCAATTCAATTCCAACTAGGCACAGAGCTTTCCATTTTTTCCTATCCTATTGCTCCTGCCTCTCCTCTTGCTTAGAAGCTGTTCATCTCATAGAATCATAGAATAGTGCAGCACAGACAAAGTAAAGTAAGTCATTTGGTACATCTTGCTCATGTGACTGTTTTGCAGTGATCTAATTAAAGCCAGTCCCTCTTCTACTCCATTGTAAAATATTTCTTTCCTATCCAGCTTTCTTTCAAATGTTGCTACTGAATCTGTTTCAGCTATCCTTTTGGGCAATGCTTTCCCAATCACAACATCTCCGTGTGTAAAAAAAACTTGTTTCTTTGTGTTATCTCAAGCTGTTTTGTCAACCACCATAAATTTTGTCTTCAGCTTATCACCCCTTCTCCCCTGGAAATAATTTCTCTTTACTTCCTTTATCCATTTCTTGTCCAATTTTGTAAATTTCTATCAAATGCTCCTTAAAGCCAAGCTGCACTGAAGAGAATACTTAATAAAAACTGGAAAATCTGTGGATGCTGTGGACCCTTCCCCAGAACTGTTGAATCTGATTTTTCTTCACAGATGCTGCCAGACCAGCGGAGCTTTTCCAGCAACGTCTGTTTTTGTTTCTGTTACGTTCTGAAGAGAACAGAGTTTGTTTAATTTCTCCATATAACTGTAAGCCACTCATCCATGGCACCTGAAAATGTGGTGTCCATAATTAAACACAACACTCATGCACAATACTCAAGCAGAAGCATAACCAGTGTTTTTTAAAACGTTAAATTACTTCATTTTATGGGTCTTCCGTTACTTTACTAGTAAAGGCGGGGCTTCCAAATGCTTTGTTTTTGCTGCTTTCTCAACCTGTCTGGCCAACCTCAAAAGATTTGTATAGCTGCTCCCCCAAGTCTGTTAATTCCATGATTTGTGTAGATTGTCCCCAAGATTTCTTATTCCGTGATTTGTAAAGATAGTCCACAAGAGATTTTTATTCTTTTGTTTGAGTAGATATTCCCCCAGATCTTTCTAATCTATGGTTATCATAGATATCTCCCCTCATGCACAAAACACTTTTTATTCCATGACTTGTAGCTATTTCCCAGGCCTTTTCATTCCTGCAACCTCATTAAAATAGGACTGTGCAGTTCATCTTGCCACTTCTCATCCTTTCTAACAAAATGCACTACAGCACACCTTTCTGCACTGAACATTCTTCTGACAAGTGCCTACCAATTTCACAAGTTTGCCTGTGCTTGTGAAGCTTGTTACTTTGCTTCCCAGTTTCATATATCTGTAAACTTTGAAATTATGTCTCTATACCCAAATTCATTAGTATATATCAAAAAGAATAATTGTCCAAGTACCAGACCCCAGAGAACATCACAGTATCCACCACTGCAGTTTGCAAAATAAAAATAGTTTAACTATTCTCTACTTTCTGTCATGTAGCCAATTTTGAATTCATCCTATCTTTAGTCTAATGACCTTTAATTCTGATAACAAGTCTACTGTATGGTACTAGCTCAAATGCCTTTGGAAATTCCATGTACACAATTCTTTATATGGAGGAATAGAAAGTCCATACATGTACTCCAAACTCATGTTTTTTTTAAATTAGATTAGATTCCCTACAGTGTGGAAACAGGCCCTTCGGCCCAACAAGTCCACACCAACCCTCCAAAGAGCAACTCACCCATTCTCCTACATTTATCCATGACTGATCCACCTAACACTATGGATAATTTAGCATGGCCAATTCACCTGACCTGCACATCTTTGGACTGTGGGAGGAAACCGGAGCAAATCCACACAGACACAGGGAGAATGTGCAAACTCCACACAGACAGTTGCCCGAGGCGGGAATCGAACCCGGGTCCTGTGAGGCTGCAGTGCTAACCACTCAGCCACCGTGCTGCCCCGAGACATAGAGTTATATATCACAGAAACAGACCATTTGGTCAACTTGTCCATACCGACCAGATATCCTAAACTGATCTGAGCCCATTAGTCAGAATTTGGCCCATATTCCTTTAAACTTCCTATTCATATACCCATGCAGATGCCTATATAGGACAAACAGGTAGTTAACTTGTAACTCCACATCCACTAACACCAACCACGCAGTGAACACCACAACCAGCTGTCCCTAGTAGCCACGCACATAGAGATGGCAGGGACCACAAATTTGACTGGGACAACACAATGATCATAGGACAAGCCAAATATAGGACAGACAGAGAATTTCTAGAAGCATGCCACTCATCCACAGACTCCATCAGCAAGTACATAGACCTGGATCCAATATACCGGCCACTCCAACGAACAATTGAAACCAGAAACCAGAAGCTGTAGAAACGGAACCAAATAAATTCCAGAAGACACACTACTGCTGCGCTTCACAGGAGGCTCCAAAGCACTGAAGATGTCACCTAGACAGGAATGCAACGTCTGCAAATCAACTTCCCAGCTTGGCGAATGTATCCACAACTACAACAACCGGCACCTGAGCTACAAATCATTATGCAAATCTTTTAAATGTCATAATTGTACTGGCCTCCACTACCCCCTCTGGCAACTCATTCCATACATGCACCACCCTCTGTGTAAAAACATTGTCCCTCGGGTTCCTTTTAAGTCTGTCCTCTCTCACCTTAAACCAATGACCTCTAGTTTTAAATTCCTTTACCCTGGGAAAAAGAGCTTGGCTATTCACCTACCCAAGCCCCTCATAATTTTATAAACCTCCATAAGGTCACCCATCAGCCTCTGAAGTCCTGTCCCTACAGCTCAAAACCTCCAATTGCAGCAACATTTCTCTAAATCTTTTCTGAACCCTTTCAAGTTTAACAACATCTTTCCTATTGCAGGGGACCCAGAATTGCAAGCAGTATTTGAAAAGTGGCCCAACTAATGTCCTGTATAGCTGCAACATAATGCCCCAACTCCTTTACACAATGTTCTGACTAGTGAGGAGAAGTGTGCCAAAAGCCTTGTTCACTACCCTGTCTATCTGTGACTCGACTTTCAAGAATCAATGAACCTGCATCCCAAGGTGTCTTTGCTCGACAACAATCCCCAAGAACCTACCATTATGTCTATAATTCCTGCTCTAGTTTCCCTTATAAAAATGGAATACCTCACATTTATCTAAATTAAACTCCATTTGCCACACCTTGGCCCATTGGTCCACCTGACAAGGTCCCATTATACTCTGAGGTAATGTTCGTCACTGTCTATTACACCACCAGTTTTGGAGTCATCTGCAATCTTACTAACCATACCTCTGATTTTCACACCCAAATCATTTATATAAAGGACAAAAAGCGGTGGACTGAGAACCGATCCTTGCAGCACATGATTGGTCACAGTCCTCCAGTCCACAAAACAGCCCTCTATCACCACCCTCTGTCTCCGACCTTCAAGCCAATTTTGTGTCCAGTTGGCTAGCTCCCACTGATTCTTATGTGATCTAACCTTGCTAACCAGTCTACCATGCAGAAATTTGTCAAATGCCAAGCTGAAGTCCAAATAGACAACATCTACTGCTCTGCCTTCATCAATACTTTTTGTCACTTCTTCAAAAAACTTAGTTAAGTTAGTGAGATATGATTCCCTATGCACAAAGCCATGGTGACTATCTCTAATCAGTTCTTGTCTTTCTAAATGTATGTAAATCCTGCCCCTGAAGTACCCTCCAACAACTTACCCACCACTGGTCTATAGTTCCCTGGCTTTTCCTTACCACCTTTCTTAAATAAAGGTACCACATTAGACACCCTCCTGTGCTCTGGCACTTCATGTATAGCTATCAGTGAAACAAATAACTCAGCAAGGGGCACAGCAATCTCTTCCTTAGCTTCCTATGAAGCTCTGGGATATACATGTTGAGGTCCTGGGATTTATTCACCTTCATGTGTTTTAAAACATCCAGCACCTCCTCTTTTGCAATATAAACACTTTCCAAGAATCACTATTTATTTTCCCAGGTTTACTAGCTTCCATGTCCTTCTCCACAGTAAATATTGATTCAAAATATTCATTTAATATCTCACCCATCTCCTAAGGTTGTTGATCTTTAAGGGGCCCTTTTCTCTCCCTAGTTACTCATTTGCCCCAATGTATTTATTGAATCTCTTTGGATTCTCCTTAACCCTATTTGCAAAAGCAAACTCATGTCCCCTTTCGGATTTCTTGATTTCCCTCTTAAGTATACTCCTACTGCTCTTCTATTCCTCTAAGGATTCACTTGATCCCAGCTGTCAATACCTGACATATGCCTCCTTTTTCTTGACCAGGGCCTAAATTTCTCATGCTGTCCTGCATTCCCTACACCTACCAGCCTTGCCATTCACCCTAACAGGAACATACTGTCTCTGGACTCTTTTTATCTCATTTTTGAAGGACTCCCACTTTCCAACCATCCCCTTACCTGCAAACAGCCTCCCCCAATGAACTTTCAAAAGTCCCCGCCTAATACTGTCAAAAATGGCGTTCCTTCAATTTAGAACTCAAACATTTAGATCAGGTCTATCCTTTTCCATAACAATTTTAAGTCTGATAGAATTATGATCACTGAGCCCAAAGTGATGTCCCACTGACACCTCAGTCACTCGCTTTGCCTTATTTCCCAAGAGAAGGTGAAAGTGAGGTCTGCAGATGCAGACCTCACTTTCCTGAAGAAGGGCCTGTGCCCGAAACGTCGAATCTCCTGTTCCCTGGATGCTGCCTGACCTGCTGTGCTGTTCCAGCAATAAAGTTTCTCCCAAGAGAAGGTCAAATATTTCTTGCACACACTTAACAAATTCCTCTCCATCAAAACCCTTAACACTATGGCAGTCCCAGTCTATGGTTGGAAAGTTAAAATCTCCTACTGTTACCACCATATTATTCTTATAGCTCTCGGAAATCTCCTTACATACCTGCTTCTCAAATTCCCGCTGACTATTGGGAGGACAATCCCAATAAGTAATCATCCCCTTCTTATTGCTCAATTCCACCCATATAACTGCACTGGATGTTCTCCCAGGAATATCCTAAATATAGCCGTAATGTTATCCTTAACCTGTGGGATGGCACGGTGACTCAGTGGTTAGCACTGCTGCCTCACAATACCAGCAACCCAGGTTCGATTCCTGCCTTGAGTGACTGTCTGTGTGGAGTTTGAACAATCTCCCTGTGTCTGTGTAGGTTTCCTCCGGGTACTCCAGTTTCCTCCCACAATGCAAAAATATACTGGTTGGTGAATTGGCCATGCTAAATTGCCTATAGTGTCAGGTGCATTAGTCAGGGTTAAATATAGGTAGGGGAATGGGTCTGGGTGGGTTACTCTTTGGAGGGTCAGTGAGGACTTGTTGGGCCGAAAGGCCTATTTCCATATTGTAGGGAATCTAATCTAATCTAAAAATGCCACTCCCCCTCTTCTCTAGTCACCATTCTATCCTTTCTATAGCATCTATATCTGGAACATTAAGCTGCCAGTCCTGTCCCTCTCCGGCCATGTTTCTGTAATAGCTATGACATCCCAAACCCATGTTCCCATACATGTCCTAAGTTCAGGCTTGACAGGCCTTACCTGTCAAGCCTCATACATTGAAATAAATGCAGTTTAATTTATCAGTCTTACCTCATTCTCTGCTCATAACCATCTCACATCATAATCAGAAAGCTTCATTTATAGTCTCACTGCAGGTTTTTGTTTCTGTAAATACATGAAGCACATTAAATAGATAGCATTTCAGCAAAATATGAGTTACTTAAGATCCCATGCCATAATTCTGAAGCACAAATGGGTTTGGGAGCTCTAGTTCAGGATTCTCTTAAGGATTAACATGTAGATTCAGTTGGCAATTAGGAAGGCAAATGCAATGTTAGGATTCATTTCAAGAGGGCTAGAATACAAGAGCAGAGATGTGCATCTGAGGCTGTCTAAGACTCTGGTCAGACTGCATTTGGAATATTGTGAACAATTTTGGATCGCGTACTTCAGGAAGGATGTGCTGCCATTGGAGGTGGTTGAGAGGAGGTTTACAAGAATTAATGTTCGGGTGAAGGGCTTGTCATATAAAGAGAAGTTGAGAACTCTGGCTGTGTACTCAACCAAGTTTAAAGGATGATGAGGTGATCTCATTGAAATTTATAGAATAATGAGAAGCCTGATTAGAGTGGATGTGCAAAAGATATTTCTACTAGTAGGAGAGACTTTGACCTGAGGGCACAGCCTCAGAGTGAAGGATTGACCCTTTAGAACTGAGATGAGAAGGACTTTCTTCAGCCAGAGGGCGGTGAATCTGTGGAACTCGTTGCCACAGGTGGTTGTGAAGGCCAAGTCATTGAGTGTCATTGAGAGACACAGGAAGATAGGTTCTTGAAGAGTAAGAGGATCATGGGTTCTGTAGGTAAAGTAGAAGAATGGGATTGAGAAACACGTATTGAGTGGTAGAGCAGACCTGTTGTCCATCGGATCCTAAACACGGATGTATTCTTTTTTGCCTAAAGTTCTCTGAAGTTTTGGTCTGCTGCCCATCTCCTGCTAAATTAGGTCATTAGCTCACTCACATTTCCAGTTAATCTTATCTTGAAGACATTGGTCCTGGCAGGTTTGACATGTAAGCCACACAATATGTTCCTCCTACTCCAGAACCGTCCCAGTGATCCAGGAATCAACACCTCACTCCTGCATCATGTTGCCAGTGTTATGTTGTCCTGCTGTATCCTAATATTCTTAAAATTGCCAGTGTGGGGCATTGTGAGTTTTCTTTTACTCATTTGTTGGATGTGGACATTGCTGACTCACCAATATTTATTGCTTTTCTCCAGTTGCCCTTGAGCAGGTGGTGATAAGCTGCTTTCTTGAACCACTGTAGTCCATCAGCTGTGGGTTGACCCACAATGCCCTTAGGAAAGGAATTCCAAGATCTTGATCCAGTGACAGTGAAGGAACGGTGATATATTTCCAAGTTAAAATGGTGTATGGCTTGGAAAGCAACTTGAAAGTGTTTGCGTTCCCATATCTGCTGCCCTGTCCTTCTCGATGGAAGTGGTCTTGGGTTTGGAAGGTGCTGTCTGAGGATCTTTGGTGAATTTCTGCAATGGATCTTGTAGATAGTACACTGCTGCTACTATGCATCAGTGGTGGAGGGAGTGTATCATTTTGGATGTAATGTCTTACAAGCGGGCTGCTTTGTCCTCAGTGGTTTCAAGCTTCTTGAGTGTTGTTGGAGCTGCATTCATCCAGGCAAAAGTGGAGAGTATTCCATCACACTCCTGACCTGTGCCTTGTAGATGATGGACAGGCTTTGGGCAGTCAGGAGATGCATAATTCTTAGCATCTGACCTGCTCTTTTAGCCAATGTGTTCATATGGTGAGTGCAGTTGAGTTTCTGGTCAATCATAACCCCCTGGATGTTGATAGTGGGAGAATTCAGTGATAACAACACAGTTGAATACCAAGGGGCAGTGGTTAGATTGTCTCTTATTGGGGATGGTCATAGCTTGGTATTTGTGTGGCATAATATTACAGGAGATTGGTAGTCATACCAATGATGTCCAATATTTTCAGTTTCTCTCCAGCTTTTGAAATGATAATTACACACCTCAACCCTTTCTATCCATTAGTTTTCAAGTGGACTGCAACATTTGATTGCTCACCTCGCTCCTTCAAAATGTTCCACCCTCTCAATGATAAGATCGGGCAGCTGCTTGGAAGTTAGTGACAAAAAATCAACAACTTGAAATATTAGCTTTATCATTCTTTCTCTACAGATGTTGCTTGGCCTGTTGAGTATTTCTGGCTTCTTTCATGGTTTATATTTCAGATTTCCAGAATTTGTAATATCTTGCTTTCATCATTTTCTCTAATGGACAGACAAGCTTATTGTGAAAATCAGTATAGGATAATAATGCAGACATTTAGCATTCTCATATATCATGACCATTGTGTTCCTCTGCACCTTCGCACTATAGAAAATCATGGTATGGAAAACTGCTATAGAAAATTGCGCTGTAAAAGATCCCTATAGAAAATCACTATTCTCGTTTGGTCGAAAGATTGCGTTATCCAAATGACACCCACAATTCTTCAACTGCGTTATTCTCAATTCGCATTGATGAAACATGCGCTATGCTAGAATGCACTGTAGAAACATCACTGAAACATGGAATGTGTTATAAAGACTTAGTGAATAGCAGCTGAAATGGGACTTGACCAATAATTATATCAGGGAAGTGAAAATTAAATTTGCCCGTGGCTTGAAGCTGACATTGAACAAAGAATGACATGTATTCTTACTGACTGCTTCATCTGTGTACTCAGAAAGGACATGAGCTTCGCGGCCACTCCAAAGATTTGATGAAATTCTAAAACAAGTTAGTCAGACTCAATATCAATAAATCTCCAGGGCGAGACAATACTAATCCCAGAGTGCTGATGGAGACCAGGGAATAGATTACTGAAGCACCAGAATATATATTTGGAAAGGCACAGAATATTAGAAATAGGTATTGTGATTCCCATATCCAAAAAGGGTGGAAAAAGTTACAATAGTTACAAATCTATTAACCATGCTCTGTTTCCTTCAATTATTTACTTTTTTTTACAATAATAACCTCTCTCCCAACAATACTGTGGACATACCTGCACTGACAATTAAAATTGGAGTTGGGAAAAGTCAATTTTGGCTGAACAAAAATATCACTTAATGATTTCTTATCAATGGCACTTACAAGGCACTAAAATCAAATGTACTTGTAATTGATCTTTGACTTTTTTGCCAGCTGTAAAGTATTTCATATGAATACAACTAAAAATGATAAATTGTTGTATAGGACATAAATACAGAACCAGCATACTTTTACAGGTTCTAATAAACAAAATTAATATGCAATTTCCAATACATCTTGTTGATTGGTGAATGTAATAATAACACTAGAATACATTTACAGTTGTTAATGTGACGATTGTAAAGGTAGTTCATGAAAATAAGACACTATTCAATATCACCTGTTCACATGGAAACTTGTTTTCCAGAATATGTAAAGATAAGTAGGTAGACTTACAAAACAAATTTCATACCATTATTAAGACAGTAAGATAATTTAACATGTGTAGCTTAAAACACAATGAAAAAGAACTTGTGTTGCATAAGGCTGCAATAAAAGCAGTGGCAGTAGAATGTGGAGGACAGTTGCCAAGAATCATCTTCTACAGTGATCATGCCAGATAATAACTTGCACTTTGTCAAAGAGAGAACTCAGTGTACTAGTACATGTATACATGTGTGGAGTTCTAATCTCTCAGTGACAATCTTGTAATATGAATAGAATGGGCAGTAGTGTCCAAAGACTCAAAATAAGTTCGAATGTAGAAAGAAAGGTCTAGATGCTTGAGAACCTTTAACAAATTTAGCATCATATCCAGGAGAGTGCAAAGTCTAACTTATTTGACGTGACCTCCAATAAATGATCTCAGAGCACTTGAATTTAGGATTATAGAATTATTGGACATTATTACACAGAAAATGGCCATTTGCTCCATTATATCATTTGGTTCTCTGAAGCATTGTTTAGTTTAATCTTGTTAGTGTTAGCCAGAGATGTAGAATAATCTCCCACATTTTCTGACCTCTCATCTGACAGCAAGTAATATCCACTTTGGAGAAGAATTATTTTAATAACTTCATTAGTGTGATTTTAAAGATCAGACAAAATCAATCTCTCTTGTACATTTAAGTCAAAGTGAGGGTGTTTATTTTTCAAAACATTTGAAATGTAAGTGCAGCAAACAGCCATTCCCTAAACTCGTACAGACATTCACACGCAATAATAAATGACTTCCAAAGATGTAGCATGCACTTAGATTACTGACAGGGTAAACAAAATGGTTATTTGTTAACATAGTTCCTAAGGTAAAGGTTTAAACATTGCAGGCCTCAAGATTCTCTCTGCGTATACAGAATACAATGGAGGTTCAAAGATTCTGGCTTTTTAGACAACATTATGGTTGAGTCCTGTTGTGAAGAAATATAATCTAGCAGGTAAAATAAATAAGACCCTCTTCTCAGCCTAAGTTGACTTTTAAGGGCAAGAGATATCTCAATTCTGGTGTCGACATCCTAGACTGACCCATTTGGCTGCCTTGGTACACTCATGAGTTATGTGTTCTCTTTCCAGTCAGTTTTAGACATGTGATGATAATATGTTTGCATTTCTTTATCCACACAATGGATTGAAGCTGATATAATTGACACACAAGTAGGATTGCTTGCTCCAATCAACATTTCAGCTATGGCTAGTCTTCTGAATGACATTATTTAATGTTTCATCTTCATTGGCCAGCAAACCTAATAGTTATTTTCATTTTAAATCTCTTATAGTCATTTTCATCTTAGATCTTTTCCATCCTTTCAGGTAGTGCATTTTAGACTGTAACAACCCTCCATACTGAATACATTATTCTTTCTCCCCCACTAAATCTGTTCACAACCAATTAAACAAATGACCTCTAGTTATTGGGCAACCCTCATCTGACTTTTTTTGCCTAGTTTGAAGAAGTCCATTCCAGTTGAATCAGCCCCACATTCCTGCCTCTTCTTTCAGCAGATTGTAGGAATATGTAACTGCACAAAACTGATATTCCAATGTTGAAATGAATCTAACCAAATGAAATATAAAGAGGTAGTAAATATAATTTAATATGGTGACAAGACAATATCTGGCCACTGATTTTTTATATTGACAATTTCTTAAAAATTATGGCGATCCATGTAGGAAGTTGCTGAACCCTTCCACTGTGACAGACCAGGAATACCCCATTCTTCAGATTTACAACGTTAAAGTAACCAAGCTGCTGACACACATTGGCTGGACTCCAAAACCTTAAGTTTTGCAACATAATTGATACAAAGGAGGAACTTATATCCAAAACGATGCCAAAACATCGATGTTGATAGCATTTAGACGATTAGTCATTAAAAAAACACTTGTTCGTTCCAGTCCAAAAACGAGTTATTTCCTGCATATCGTTCAAAAGATCAGGCTCCTTTAAAGATTCTGCATTCTCCGAAGTGAGCTCGAGTTCAAGAAATTGGTTAGATTCGCAGTTTGTGCATGACCAACCACAGCACAGGACAGTTGGTTTGAGAAGACGGATAGGTGGACGTGGTACGTACCACCTTTTTGTAGTTACTATCAGGCCGGGCCTGAATCATTAACTCTACTTTTTTTTTCCCATAGATGTTGCCAGACCTGCCGAGGTTTCTCCAGCAATTTCTGATTTTGTTTCAGGGCAACTTGTCCTATTTAGGTTTCTGACTGGGGAAGCAGCAAGTCAAGGGAGCACTTTGAAACTGGACTGTTTCCACACCAGCCAAGGTGATTGCGGCGTTCAAGGGACGGTTGAACTCCAGGCTAACATTTTAATCCGGCGAGTGCTCAGATGAAACTTGAATCTGTCTCTCTTCTCCCCCCCCCCCCTCTCAATATGTATTTTCAACATTTTCTGTTTTCACCTGTGATTAGTAATTAAATGGAAACAGTCGTGTAACCGCTTTGGAATGAATGTCATGTAGTTCCGATACTGAGTTGTGGTTAATCAGCACAGCCCGGGTTGTTCGCTCTCCGCGAATAATGTCACTTCTAAAACTGAATGAGTCAATTGAACTTGGAGGAAAAAAAAGCAGCAGAACTATTTCCCTGCAATGACTGAAAAATTGAAACTGATTTTTGACTTTTTAAATTGCAATTCTGGCCATTTAAATACCCGGTTGCGGAATTAATGCCAAACACATGGTGCACCAAAAATCCCCACAGCCACGTTTGGAACGCCCACTCATAATATAGGTCCACAAACATAAAATGAACAACTGATTCGCTTTGACCGAGTGATGAATGCTGGGCTGGTCACCATAAGTGCTCAGGCCAGTCAAATTGGGTTACAATATCCTTTATATTTGTTGGAATAAGCAAGCATCCCTTACTTTACCACAGAAGCAAAAATTACTTCAAGTTAGTTATTTCAAATCAATAAGCCTAACTATTTTAATTTAAACAATGATTACCATTTAGTGGAAAGAAACAGATGGGATGCATACTTTTAATATAAAATTGATTTAATTCTTCAGAAGTTCAATAAGCAAAATTACATTTGAGGAACCATTTTGCTCAGTTTCTACTTAACTAGGACCCTACCATCACTACATCCAACTGCTTCTTTAATACTTCCAGAGTATTTTTTAAAAAAATTCTGCCATCCCATCTGGAAGACTGTAGGCTTTAGTTACTCTATACATAAAATTGCTTCCTGACTTTATTCAATTTCTTTTTTAAAAAGAAAATGAACAATCATATTTGTCCCATTTATAGAGTCATAGAATGTACAGCACGGAAACAGACCTTTCTGACCAACTTGCCAATATCACACAGATATCCTAACCTAATCTAGTCCCATTTGCCAGCACTTGGCCCATATCCTCCGAGACCCTTTCTATTCATATACCCATCCAGATGACTTTTAAATGCTGTAATTGTATTAGCCTCCACCACTTCCTCTGGCAGCTCCTTCCATACAAGCACAACCCTCTGCATGAAAAAGTTGCCCCTTAGGTCCCTTTCAAATCTTTGCTTTCTCAACCTAAACTTATGCCCTCTAGTTCTGGACTCCCTCATCCTAGGGAAAATAGCTTGTCTGTTTATCCTATCCATACCCCTCATAATTTTATAAACCTCTGTAAGGTATCCCTCAGCGTCCGATGCTCCAGGAAAAACAACCCCAGCTTATTCAGCCTCACCCTATAACTCAAATCCTCCAACCCTGGAAACATCCTGGTAAATCTTTTCTGAACCCTTTCCAGTTTCACAACATCCTTCCAATAGGAAGGAGACCAGAATTGCACGCAGTATTCAAAAAATGGCCTAACCAATGTCCTGTACAACCTCAACATGACCGCCCAACCCCTATGCGCAACAATCTGACCAATAAAGGAAAGCATACAAATGCCCCCTTCACTATCCTATCTACCTGTGAATCTACTTTCATGGAACTATGAACCTGCACTCCAAGGTCTCATTGTTCAGCAACACACCCAACACTTTACCATTAAGTGTATAAGTCCTGATCTGATTTGCTTTCCCAAAATGCAGCACCTCGCATTTATCTAAATTAAACTTCATCTGCCACTCCTCAGCCCATTGGCCCATCTGATCAAGATCCTGTTGTAATCTGAGGTAACTTTCTTTGCTGTCCATTACACCACCAATTTTGGTGTCATCTGCAAACTTACTAACTAAAACTCCAATGTTCACATCCAATATAAAATGTCAAAAATTAGTGGATCCAGCACCAATCCTTGTGGCACTACATTGGTCACAGGCCTCCAGTCTGAAGCACCCTCCATCACCACCCTCTGCCTTCTACCTTTGAGCCAGGACCATTAATTGAAGTGGCAAGAGAAATAATAATGTCTGCCTTGGTTTCTATATTATTCTTATAATTAAAAATCTGGAAGTGCATCTTTTATACTAGCACACAAAAGATGGTTTATTTCCTTGTTTTCCGTGAACATTTTATTTGCCACAGAACTGCCATCAAATGTCTTCATCCATCTAGTTACCACCTTAACAATTATTGCCCGTTTCTCCACATCTGATACTATAGTTACAAAAGTACACATTGACGTCTTAATTATGATTAAATACAAAGAAAACATACAAACTTCTTTGCTGAACATACCCCTTACATTTGTCATCTGCAATATCTTAAATATGATCATTGCACCACCACGTTTACACAACGACGTGCAGCAATCTATGTGTAAAGTGTACACTTAAAGAGGGACATGTATGTAGTATTGCAAATGTATTTGCATACTTTCAATAAACATATATATTCACTGTGCATTTTAGTAAGTACCCCTCAAAGACTGTCTATTATTTATAAGGATGTGGAAGAGCTGGTGTTGGACTGGGGTGTACAAAGTTAAAAATCATACAACACCAGGTTATGGTCCAACAGGTTTATTTGGAAGCACTAGCTTTCAGAACACCACTTCTACAGGTGGTTGTAGAGTAAGACCATATGACATAGAATTTATAGCAAAAGATTACAGAATCATGCAAGTAAAATGATATATTTAACAAACCTCGATTGTTTGTTAAATATATCATTTTTCATCTTTTGGAATGGGTTACAGGTTTCGGTTCATTAATATGTAAATCTCAGAATTTCTTTGAAGTCACATTCTCAAGAAAAGTTAAGATTTTATAAAAAAACGTGACATCTCAGCTTAAAGGTGTGCATCTGTCTGTATCCCGATCTTGACTCAGACTGGTTACAAGAGCATCATTTAAGAAGGCAAGTCAAGAGTGTGATGAGATATTCCGCACTTGTTTGTGGAATATGAGTGCAGCTCCAATAACACTTGTGAAGCTCAAATCCCACCAAGACAAAGCAGCCTATTTGATTGGTACACAATCTATCAGTTTCACCATTCACTCCCTTCACCACTGATGCACAGTAAAAACTGTGGGTTTTCATGATATACTGCAACAATTCATCATAGCCCCTTAGCATCTTCCAAAGCCATGGATTAATTATCAAGAAGGATAATGGCAGCAAATACATGATGAAACCGTCGCTTTTATGTCCCCTTCTAAACCACCTACCACTCTGACTTGGAACTATATACCAAATGTCTGTGTGGATTTCCTCTGGCTGCTCCAGTTTGCTCCCACAGTCTAAAGATGTGCAGGTTAGATGGATTGGCCTTACTGAAATTGTTAATATTATCCAGGGATGTGTCAGCTAGGTGGATAGCCATGGGAAATGTGGGTTTTGGCATATGTTAGAGGCTGGGTTTTGGTGCGGTGCTGTCTGGAAGGTTGTTGCAGACTCAATCAGAGCTGATTGGCCTTCTTCCGCACTGTAGGCATTCTATGATTTGATATTGCTGTTCCTTGAGTATTGTTGGCTCAAGTTCTCAGAATTCTCTCCCTTGTAGCTAGTGCCTGCAAGCTGGTGACACCCACATCTCATGGTAAATATGAAAGAAGTCCTGCTGATCAATTTCACTTTTAGGTTAGTCCTGTTGATATTTATAATTATTTTAGACATTTTTTCTCATATATTTAATTTATATAAAACACATAAATTCATGTTTAGAATATTGCTCTATTGGAAATGTCATTTCATAAATTGTACGGACGTAATAATATCACTCTTTGTGAATCTTGTTTTTAGTTCAACTAACTATATTTGCAGATTTTTCTTGAAAATTAATTATCACAAATATTTATCTTTAGGATAGGCAAATTTAAATAAGGAGAATGAAAAAATTAATCATTCAATCTGACATTTAGATTGATGTCCAGAACTCAAAGATTTTATTTTCCTATCTGCTACTATTAGTTACTCCAAACATTTCTAAATGTTCACCAATTTGATTTTGAATTTTCAATTGCCTGTTTGCTCAGGAAGACTTTAGACTATTTGGTGCATAGATGGTCAGTTAATCTTCTTTTCTTTGAATCAATTTTAAACCTAAGATTAAAACAACTGTCCTCAGAAATTCTATTATATTGTCTCCAGCTTCCTTCAATGAGTTAAAAGATAACTAATCAGCTACATCTTAATCACCTGGATTTCAACTATTTCTGTCAGAACCAATTGCTTTTCCACAGCTATTTCAAACAATTGTTGCACATTTTCCCTTCCTGTTCTTGAAAGAAACTTGATGTAATTTTTTTTATTACCCTTGTCTTACTTCCATCTTTCACAACTTAATTTCTTTATTCCTTCAGAGCTCTGTCATTCCTTTTACTATGTCCTTTTGCTTCTGACACACTTACAAAAGCCCTGCTATTTCCTTATATATCAGTCTTTAAATTCTTTCATAAATGTATCTTTACATTGCTGGTCATGTAAAGTGATTAAAGGATTCATAGGCTTTCTAACAGTTTGACTGACTGAGCTACAAATACTTCTTCCATTGTTGTCAACATCTTTATACTGCATTCCTACAAAACAGGATAATTGTATGGATTTACACAAACCATATGAAGTGGATGCTACCCACTCATATCACCACCAGATATTATTACCTTATTGGATGCCAATCCAGAATTTAGAGTCAAAGCTCTGGTTTGCACTCACTGAAAGTTTCTGATACTGTACTTTCCAACTCACAGATAAGGACACTCTCTCTCAGATCAATCATTAGATCCCGATGATATTTGCTGCAGTAAAATTAATGCCAAAATTTTGCTTTAAAGCTGCTCAAATACAAATGTGACAGGAAAATTACCAGTGACACTGCATAAACCTGTCACTATACAAACTTAATTCTACAAAACCAGCAAAAGCTAATTAATATAATCAAAAAAGCTGATAAATGAAAGTTTAGGAGACTTCAAAAGCACAAATAGGGAGGGGTTTTTGTGCAGAGTCTCCAATCTCTTTAATGAAGTTCCACTCTTACCATTAGGTCTAAGTCCGATATGGCAGATCAGCCAATATGGAAGGGGGGTAAGGTTCAGTAGGATTTCAGTAGAATCTTCTTCACTTGGATCCTACCTCCTTGTGATCTGACATCACTGATGATTCAATCTACTCATTTGCATGTAACTATTAAATGTAATCTATTTCAGTGATGGGTCAAGAAAGAAAACAAAGTAACAAAATGTGCCTACAGCAGTTGAGTGGCCGACTGTAAGCAAAAAATAAAAGAAGAACTCAAACTTGGCAAGAAAGTAAATGGGCACCAAGCTTATGTCTGAATTGTTGAACTCACTGTTGACTCCAGAAGGCTGTAATTGAAAGATGCAGTTCTGATCTTCAAGCTTAAATTGAGTTTCACTGGAATATTGCAGGAGGCCAAGGGCAGAAATATCAGAGTGAAAGAAATGTGGAGAATTAAAATGACAGACCACTAGAAACATGGGATCATGCTTGTGGACAAAATGTAGGTGCTCTGTAAAATATTCAGGTAGTCTGTTTGGTCTTCCCCATGTGGATCATTAAAATGGTGCAGAAATTCCAGGAAATTTTGGCTCACTACTGGTCGCCACTCCAGAGGTACTGATCTTCTGATTGACTGTTTCCCCACCATCCTTAACAGAAACAAGAGACTAATGAGAGAGCAACCCTTATTAGAATAGTAAATACATAAATGGCTAATTAGGAGGCTATCCTTCAGGAAGATTGCACTGGGGTTTGTGGTTGTGGCAAGTTTGGGCTCTGGACTCCAATTTGGTTCTGAAGCCTGGGATGAAATAGTATCATTTCTCTCAGTAATTTAGGCCCTTCTTGGTGGCACTGGTTGATAAAACCCACAGGAACAAAAGTCAGTTAAGCTCACCCCTGATATCTTACCACATTAAAGGTGCTATATAAATTCAAGTTGTTGACATTGTTTTCACATGTTATAACAGCATAGTGCAAACTTTGTCATCTGTTTTTTTGACCTTCAAAAATAAGTGAAATACATTTCAATTTCTCCTTCTGAAATGTCACAAATAGAGCAATTTCCTTTGAATCAGAATTGTTGCCCGAGGAATTTCAATTGAAATGCTGCAATCACTTTTTATTCACAATAGTTCCTATGATCTTTGACATGGTTAGCGTCAGGGTTACCACACTGTTGTTGCTCACCACTTCAATTTGATCCCTTCATGTCAATAAGTACAATTTTTTAATATGTTTCACTTGGACAGAATAGCACGAGATCAAAATGGAAACAGAGGAGCCAGTAAAATAGATGGGGCTTTGAAAATCCATACAACCCAGTCATCAAAGCAATGGCTATTTTGGGAAAATGGGTTTGAAGGAGACAGTAAATTAGTGCAGTACAATGCTCCACATGAATAAAAATTTTGAAGTCTTTGTTGGTAATGTATTTGGCCAAAATCATGGAACAGCTGTTTTAATTAAATAAGCGAATAATGTGGAATTTAAAACACAAACAGATATTAGTGAATGGTGCACCATGCTCAAGGGGCTGAATGGTTTGCTTCTGCTCCTATTTCATGTGTTTGATTGCTTATAAATGCTGGAAGTGACGAATTTAAATAGAGTGCTGGAGCAGAGAACTGGTTGTGTATAAATCTTTGAAGCGCAAGACAAGTTGAGAAAACTGTTTTAAAAAGCATGGGATCTTTGATTTTATCAGTAGAGGTGTACAGTACAAAAATAAAGTAGTTATGCTAAAACTTTATAAATCATAGGTTTAAGCCTCATTTGAGAATTGTGTTCATCTCTGGGTACCATAGCTTAGTAAGGATGTCCAGGTCATAGAGAGGTAGAGAAGTTTACTAGAATGGTACCAACGCTGTGAGATTTCAGTTATATTTCCAAAGAAGTTTGGAACTTTTGCTCTTTTGAGCAGAAAATATTTAAAATGAAGATTTAATAGGTATGTTAAAGTCAGGATACATTTTGATGGAGTCAGTTCAGAGAAACATTCTCTAACTACACAAGGGTTCGTAATCCAATAATTCTGATTTAAGTTGTTTGGTAAAAGAACAAGATATGACTCAAGGATTTTTTAAATCACAATAATTGTGATCTGAAATGCTGGCGGGTGATGGAAGCAGATTCAGTAGGCTGGATAGAGACTGCTTTTTTCACTGTTTTTCACTGGAGTTTAGGAGATTGAACGGTAATCTTATAGAAATTTATAAAATCATGAGGGGCATACGTCAGGTGATTAACAAAGGTCTTTTCCCTAGGATGGGGAAGTTCAAAACTAGGAGGCATATTTTAAGGTGAGAGGAGAAAGATTAAAAAAGGACATCAGGAGCAACTTCTTTACACCAAGATGTGGAATGAACTGCCAGAGGTAGATGCAGGTATGGTTACAATGTTTAAAAGACATTTCGATAAGTTCATGAATAACAAAGATTCAGAGGGATATGGACCAAACGCAGGCAGGTGGGACTAGTTTACTTTGGGAACATGGTTAGCGTGCACTAGTTGGACCAAAGGGTCTGTTTCCATGCTATGTGATTCTATGACTCTGTGACTCTATAACTAAATACTTCAAGTGAAAATAATTCCAGTGCTAAGGGGAGAGAACAGAGACATATGAAAGGATAGATAGCTTCTAAGAACTAACTTGGGGTGATGGCTCAAGTGATCTCCTTTAGTGCCATATCATTCCATAGTTATAAGAAATGTCTTTTTTGACCAAAAAAAAATGTTGTCTTATGTGGGAAAAAAAATGAGTATTAAACTATAGATTGTGGTGAGGTAGCACTGGGCGTTGTCAATGCACCTGTGGAAACTGTGCTCTCTTTACTAATGTCACAGAAGAGCAGCACACTGATGAGAAGTAGAAGGAAGATAAAGATAGGCCCGTGGGGCACAACTGATATAACAGTGCATGAGTGTGAAGGGAAATCATTTCAGCGCTAACTGGTACAATTTTAAAACGGGTGCAAGAAGACAAAAAAGACCTAGGAAGACATGTGAGTAAATTTTTATAGCTGGCTTTACAATACAATTCAAAGGTGTAAAATAGACACATGTGGCACAAAAACCAGAAAATTACGCTAAAACAATAGAATATATGGACTTGACCCCTTTTGGAGAACTGTATGTAATTCTAAACACTGACATTTGGTAGGATATGAAGACATTGGAAAGGATACAGAAGAGATTAATTGAGATGATTCTAAGATGAAGGAATACATTTCAGTGGATGTACCAGCAAAGTGTAAGAAAAATAAAAACAAGATTCTGCAGATGCTTGAAATCTGAAACAAATACAGAAAATGCTGAGAAAATGCTGCTCAGCAAGCCTGGTCACATCTATGGAGAGAAAAACAGAATTAATGTGGTGAGAATGAAAGAAGAGTCTTATCAGATTCAAAACATTAACCCTGGTTTTCCCTCCATGAAGGCCAAGAGAAAGTTGAATCAAAGTATTTAAATTGAATATGTGTTTAGATAGAGTAAGTACAGAAGAACTGTTTCCAATGGCTGATGAATTGATAGCCAGAGGACTTGGATTGACAGAACAACCAGAGGCGATGTGCAGTAAACCTGTTTTATGCAATGAGTGTCCAGCCTGAGACAATGGTGGATACAGATATTTAGTAGCCTTCAAAAAGAAATTGGATCGAGTATTCGAAGGAGAAAATATATCAGGTGTGAAGAAAGAACAGAAGAGTGGGAATAATTGGATTGTTTCTCAAAAGAGCCTATACCAACTTGGTGGGCTGAATGGCTCCCTACTGTACTGTGCTGTGCTTCAATTCTTATAAGGTTTAACATAATCCAGTTTTGAAGGAATAAAGAAAGGAGGACTTGCATTTACATATAACTTTAGGATGTTCCAAAGTGCTTTACAGCCAATAAATACAGTGAATAAGCAGGCTAGATAAAGAAACGATAGTGGATGTAATATATTTAAATTTCAAGAAGGCATTTGTTAAGACACCATACCTCAAGGTTACTTAATAAGATAGGAGCCCATGGTGTTGAGGCTGGTATATTAGCTTAGATCGAGGTCCGGCTAGCTAAAGAAGATGTACTACTGAAATAAGGGGGAAATTTTCAGGGTGACAACCTGTAATTAGAGGAGTGTCGCAGTTATCAATGCTGGGGTCACAATAATTTATATATTAATAAATAGTAATGACTTAGATGAAGAAGTGAATGTATATTGCCAATTTTGTGGATGCCACAAAAACAGGCAGGAAGGCAAGTGGTGAGATTATACCAAAGAGTCTGGAAAGGATATAGACAGGTTAAGTGAATGGGCAAAAACTTGGTAGATGGAACATAATATAGGTTAAATATAAGATTATGGACTTTAACAGGGAGAATAGAGGACCTGAACATTGTTTTGAATAGAGAAAGACTGTATGAGTTGGAGTATTGATGGATTTGGCATTTCTCATGCATTAATCAGAAAAAGTACAAAACACTAGTATCCATGTTGGTGAGTAATAAGATAGGCAAAAGTAACGTTGACTATTATTCTAAAGGAATGGAGCATAACAATATACAAGTCTTGCTAAACAAGACAAAGCACTAAGTAGACTACCATATTGTGAACAATTTTGGTCCCCTTACCAAAGGAAAATATACTCTCATCAGAGGCAGCACAGAGAAGGTTAACTAGGTTGATTTCAGGGGGAGGGGAGCTGTCTTACGAAGAGACATTCAGTAGTTGGGTCTGTACTTATTGGAGTTTAGAATGAGAGACAACCTTACTGAAATATGAGTCTTAGGGGCTTGAGAGTGTTGGTACAACTGGTGGTACATGTTGCCTCTGGTTATGAACTTATCAGCCATTGGAAACAGTTAGACATTTACAGTGTCTAAACCCATCTTCATTTTTAGTACTTCCTCTTAGTCTTCAAAGAGAGAAAAATAGTTAATGTTTCAAATCAGGTAAGACTCACTGTTGGGAATGTCTGGGACCAGAGGGCTTGATCTCAGAGTAAAAGTTCATACAGTTATGACAGAGAAGAGGAGGAATTACCTTTCTTAGAAAGTAATGAGTCCGTGGAAATCTTTACCCCGGAAGATTGTTGAGAGTGGGTCATTAAGTATATTCAAAGCAGAGATAGACAGATTTTTAATCAGTAAGTGAATTAAGACTTATGGAGGAAAGGCATGAATGGAGTTGAGGATTATCCATTGGTGAAGCTGGTTCAGTGGGCTAAAGACTCTGCTTCTGCTCCTATGTCTAAGATCTTAAGGAAATGTAGTCACTTTTGTGGTTCAGGAAGATCTGGTGTCTTACTTACCTCCGGCATGATACATCCATGTAGTAATGAGTTAATTATCAGCTGTCACAATGATGTCAAATTTCCCGAACTTGTGGTGTGAAGAATAATGACCCTTTAGCTTTGCAATCCAGGAAGCAATTAAAAATACAGGATGTTGATTAGATTAGATTACTTACAGTGTGGAAACAGGCCCTTCGGCCCAACAAGTTCTCACTGACCCGCCGAAGCACAACCCACCCATACCCCTACATGTACCCCTTTTTACCTAACACTACGGGCAATTTAGCATGGCCAATTCACCTGACCTGCACATCTTTGGACTGTGGGAGGAAACCGGAGCACCCGGAGGAAACCCACGCAGACACGGGGAGAATGTGCAAACTCCACACAGTCAGTCGCCTGAGTTGGGAATTGAACCCGGGTCTCTGGCACTGTGAGGCAGCAGTGCTAACCATTGAGCCACCGTGCCGCCGAATGTTAATAATGCAAAATGATTATTTCAAACAAACAGCAGAGCAGCATAAATCAACCAGGAAATTTGGAGACTCACATCGCATAACATAACTTTTAATCCCTTGAATCTGCTCACTCGTTAACATGCTGTTATTTCTTGCAACAAAGTTTGGCTGCTATGTGTTCCTGGAGTGGGCCACAAACAAACAATCTTCTATCTCAGGAGGTGAGAGTAATACCACCATAGTAAGGGTATAGCTTATGAAATTGCAGTATTTCAGATGTCTTGTTTAATAAAAGGAATCTTAAAAACAAAATGTTATATTAAACGAATGACACTACCGTATGTTAAAATGGTGTCTGGCTGTTCCAAGGATAATATAACACCTGTGTCAAAGAATGGCACAAGAGAGTGAATTATTAATTTGCCTTTTTAAAAAGACCAAAGAGAATGTTGCAGAATTATATAATGTTTGTCCGATGTATATTTAGAAACATTGATAAATCTGCTCTATACCTGATTAGAAACCCCTGAATTGCTTTCTGCTCAATCAGTGGCGAACAGAAAATGTTAATAGATTGATTTTCACGAGAGTTTTGTTATTGTACAAAGGAGTGACTGCAACAACTGGCTGAAATCTATGGAGCTGCTGAAGCAAAGCATGGAACAGAGCATGTCTGTGTGGGCTCGTGGGAGTCACCTGTCTCCCTTGTACAGATTGCAGCAGATGAAGAAATCATTTATATTAGATACCGTCCACTTTAGGGCATCACCAAGGATGTACAACGCTTTGTGAAAACAATTGTGTTGAACTTTGATTTGATATTGGGTCACAATGTTTACTACTTGAGAGAAGTAATAAACAGTGCTGATGTATATAATTCCATATCATTGAATTTGCAAATAATTTCTGCCTGAATCAGTTTTCTAAACTGAAATACAATACATAATTGTCCTTTCATATCAACATGAAGTTCCTTAAAGTGATATGCATATCTGTAGAACATAAAAGAGGGTTTCATATTTTCTTCCTAAGTCCCTTTACTGCTCACAGCTGTTACATCCATTAATTTAAGAAAATCCTCACTACATTCATTCTGGCATGAAATGAATCCAATATCATTGTGTTATATGATTAGTGTTTTTCATCCTGTCAACCTGAGGGTTTGATTTTCAACCCATATACAAAGTAAGAATGATGACCACAGTATGGCACTTAAAAACTGCAGTCAGAATAGGCATGAAACCCATTAGCCCTGGCTTGTTGTTGGGCTGGGTGAAGGGTGGAGGAGGAAGTGAGGTGGGACCTTATGATGTCAAAAGGATACCAATTGAATTTTCAGATCCAAACAGGACTTTTTGGACTAAAGGAACTGACAAGGCTGAAGGTAACTTCCTAAACAAATATTCTCCCCAGTCCTGCTGAAAATATCTGCTTTCCCCTCTGTGGTCCTCCTGTTGTGAATGTCATACACAGCCACCATCTCCCAACCATGACCAGCTGCCAGATACATAGGTACCTTGTCTGGTGTGTCTGTGTGTATACAATGTTGCAACGCTGCCTGTAAGTTAGCCTGCTGTAGATTTGTACTTGATTATTAGAGCATTACTGTGAACACGATGACCCCTCCTCCCAAATCTAAATCCCCCCAGCTTACTTTTGGATTGACGACTTTGGATTTTACTCATGTCACACCATCCCCTTCCACTCTCAGTGCCAATAGCCCAAATGCACATGAAAACTTCTGGCAGGAGAGGTCATGAGGCCAAGCACAGAAATTGGACAGTTGGAAAATGTGTGTATGTCTTAACGTCTCATCCCCTCTTCACTTCTAATCCATTGAAAGTCAGCTTTTGTTTTTCGCGCCATGTTTTGTCTCCAACTTTTGACAACAATGAGTACTGTGCAAAAAGCAATCAACAGGATAAATATTGAGATATGTGAATTGTCCAGATAAGTCAGAAGGTCGGAATGGACTATTGAATCAGAAATAAGTCATCAAAGTCATCTTGACCTGGGTGTTGTCATGAGTTGACACAATGGGCAGAATCTTTGGGCCTGTCCAGAGCTTTTCAATGGCTGGGCATGATAAAATGGCAAAATGTCAGTTTTCTGATAGGATGTAAACTTTTGGTATTAAGTTCTCAAACATATTCAGACTGGGCAGTATTCCAAACAAAATATGTTTTGCATGTTGCGAATACCCATTGAAACACTTACTGCTGGAATTAAATTTATAGGAACAATTTTTATAAGTCAGATATGGAAAGCAGATCGGTTTCAAAACCTGATAGGGTATAAATGTGTACCAGGCAAGGAGACTGTGTTTCATCCAAGCTCCAGTGAGTATAATACTTGGCTCCTTCAAAAAGGAGTAGATTTTTGGTGCAAGTACTGACGTAGGAGTAATGGCAAACCATTTTGAGCAGCTCAATAAAGCTTACAGTCACAGGAGTTCAGACTTCATCAGGGGCAAATGCTAAAGGAGCTCACCAGCCATGTCAAGCTAGCTACAACGTCTCACTCGACCAACTGTGAGTGGGACAGACAAGCATGGCTGAATTTAAAGGGAGGATCATTTTAAGGGCAGTAAATTAAATGGAACTTTAAAGGAAATAGTGGGAGTAAATTAAACACTGTAAAAGGGGGGGGTAACAGAAAAGCCTCGAAACAAAAAAGGGTATGATGTTGGGGAATGAAGAAAGAAAGCTTGGATGAAGAGGACAGTTGCAGTTATGAGATGATGGGATAACTAACTAGATTATGAACACAATGGGTAACTTGGTGGAGTGGGCAGAGAGAAGCAGCAATGTAAATAAATGAAGGGGAGTGTGAGGCTGAGGCTGGGTATCGTAATAAGCAAAAGTGGGTACTGCAAATGCGGAAGATCAGAGTAAAGATTAGAGTGGTGCTGGAAAAGCACAGCAGGTCAGGCAGTATCTAAGGAGCAGGAAAATCAAGGAAGGGCTTTTGCCCGAAACATTGATTTTCCTGCTCCTCGGATGCTGCCTGACCTGCTGTGCTTTTCCAGCACTGCTCTAATCTTGACTCTGGGCATCGTAATGTCAATGGGAGTTGCATCTTTGGATGAGAAGAAATGTCCAGGGAAATGATACATTTATTGAGATTAATAGAGCACGATGGAAACCGGATATTGGCAAAAGGAGAGAAAATGAAAAAGCCATTAATAGGAGTGGGGGGGGGGGGAGGGGGGCATGGAGTTAGTGTACTCAAGGAGGGTGGATGCATACAAGGGAAAGGATCAAAGAAAAGTTCAGAATCCTTTTGATGCAGCATTATCTCTAAGTCAGGAATTTGAGGATGCAGAGTGCAAAAGGAAAAAACCTTGATACGTTTGCGTGTGTTTAGGCAAATGACATACCCAAAAGAGGAAATCAAAACAAAACTGGAAAAATCTGTTGTTCATTAAGTCCATTGAGACCTTATATTGAAGACAAACTGAAGGCTACCAGTGAGTAAAAGCTAAAACGTGGCAGCTATGTCCCATCATTCAATGACCTTTCATGAGAAATGGGGAGTATGATCCCACAGCAGTGCTCAGGGAGGGCAATTAATTCACAAGCAGCCATGCGGGACCATTTACAGGTCACTGTATCTGAAAGTCAATGACCGAGGGATGAAACTGCTGTGCAGGATGACCCTTCCAATGTTTAATGTCTGTATCACAGGAGTTAATGGGAGTTGACATTAGTGATCATATTGTACTATTTGTTGCATGCATGCAGAGCAATATTAAGACAAAGTCCATAAGTATCTTGCATGTGACAATGTCAGGAAAGAGATTATGGAGGATGCATCTTTTCCTGTCCAGATAGCACCATGGCAGTTTTCATCCAAGGTAGAAGCAGCCTGAGAAAGTCCCAAAGGGTAGATTGATTTTGTAAAATGTTGTAAAAAAAGTGGAAAGCATACATCACAAGCCAAATTTAATCTCCCCCTTCTGCCTGCACTCCCCTTTCTCTACCACCAGCTTCTCAAATAAAATGGGTGTTTACCCACAGATGCATATGCAATGAGTTTAAAAAGAATACAATCACATGAAAGAACCTGGCCTTGACTTGAACAAAAGGTCCTCCCACTTTTTTGGGCTTCTCTCCACGTATAGCCTTAATTCTGCCAATCACAGGTCAGTAGCAGAGATTACATTTGTGTCCAAAACTGATCCATGGAAGATATATTCCCTTCCTGCTGGCTAAACTTTGGTTTAGCAGTTCCTACACTGTCCTGAAATTTGCGACCCTATGGCATAAAACTGTATGTAATTCAGCACAAAGCAAAATGTGACAATGGTTTGAAATTTCCACAAGTTTTGTCCCAATTTTCTGTTATAGCCTAGGTGGGACATAAGCGGAACCTCTGATCTATGGAATTCTTTACCACAGAAGGCTGTTAGGCTGGGCTTTATATATTCAAAGGTGAGACAGACAGATTTTTAATCTGTAAGGAATCCAGGGTTATGGAGAAAGGACAGGAAAGTAGAGTTTAGGATTATCAAATCAGCCATGACCTGATGAAATGGTAAAGACTCAATTGGTTGAATGGCCTATCTTTGCTCCCTATGTCTTATTGTCTTAGATACAGCTGGAATCTGTAGGGTTTCACTAAAATGTAGCAAGAGATGCAGGAAGTAATAACTAGAATTCAGTGCCAACATCTTTATCTCAAACAGGATTTGTCAAAGCATATCATGTGAAATAAAGGAATTTGAAAACATTTTTAAATGTAAACATGCAGCTTAATCTGTGTCTTTTCAGTGTTCATAATTAAATTTTACAAAAAATCATTAGGAACAAATTTGTCTTTGGGTATTTTTTCAATTCTACAGGGAAATATTACACCCAGAAGTTCATGCAGCAGATTCATTGTATTTCATTTGAAATGTTTATACATATTTCTTAACCTCAAAATAATATGATATTGCCAGTAATTCTTTTCTACAACCTGCTGAATGTGAGATCAGCAGAATTCAGCAGATTTTCTCATTGTTCTTTTAAAGCTTATCAAAATTAGTTTTGTCAATCAATGACATGGTTTAAAACTGAAAGAAAATATGAGGGTTCTTCTTTAGTTCTCTGCTGAAATGCAGATCCAACTCACAATGTCCCAACCTTTAATATGGATAGGGAAATAAAGCAAGCCCTAAATCTCCACACCAGCACAACATGGATTAGTCTCTATGCTGTGGGCCCAAATCTGGTCCAAACTAGCCATTCAGCCAAAGGACTCCCCCCAATCCAGACACATACATACACGTGCACACGCATGTGTGTGTGTACACATACACACACTTGGATCCAAGTTGCTGTGGCATTTTTAGAGGTATGCTATAATTGTTATAGTCAAAACTCCAATTTTATTGCCATTGCCTGGTAGACCAGGAAGCTCTCCCATTCGTACTGGCTGTTGTTGGCATTTTATTGAATGGAATTACAAGTTGATCTTCAGTCTATTTGGCCATGTTATGAACACACCTCTCTTAATCATCATGTCCTGGGGTGGGACGTAATCAAGGAACATTGGAATCCTAATGGATTCTTTCCAAAGATTAAAGAAAAAATCCTTGGATATGTGACAGTTCACAAAGTATTCCTTCTTTGAATTTGCCCTGAGCTGAATTCCAACATGACAATGTGACGATTGTAATAAACTGGTATGCCTCATCACAAATATGATTACATTAATCTGAGCTCTTTCATGTTTAATATAACTCCATAACTGCTGAAATGGTTAATAAATTGTTCTTCAATGCTTTTGCATTACTGTTTCTGCATTTGAACTGCAAAATATAACAATATAAATTGTTAATAGTTAAAGAAAATCATCTATTCATTTTCAGCTTAATAATAAAAAGGCCATTTAAACTGCTGTGATGTGAGGATTAAGGCTCTGAATATTATTCCTATCTGCTTGCCAGAAATGAAAATAGAAATGGAAACCATTTGGAAGTGATCTTGTATACACTGGTGGTTGAGACTCATCCAGTGTTAATAAATGAGAATGCCATTGGTAACATTAGACACACTACACATTCCCTGATCCCAACCATTTTGCAGCAAAGGCATGCTACATTCCTGCACCACCAATAACAAGGAGTTGATGGGTTAGAATGGAGCCCTTTGTTGAGTGTTAATAACAGGGCTGAATCCACAGTAGGTTGTTCCCTATACTCAGAGGTAAAACTTGTCCTCAGATTGAGTCTGTAGAAGCAGACTTCTTATCCATAAATCAACGGACTAGCAGTTGCCTTTGCGTTACAGATTAAACTGATGAATTGTGCAGTCATTTTCTCCATGTTCTCTTTTCACATGCTTCACATGCTTTTCACCAAAGCTGAATTGTACACGGGGCTGGTGGCCTTACAGTGCTTGATAAAACAGGGAGGCGTTTGCCTCTGCCATCCTGGGAAGCCATGATCTGATTGTACACTTCTTGGGCAATTAATGACCTGAGGTTTTGACATCTACCCCGGTGAGCCAAGATGCCCCATATTCCAGAGCAGCTGCATTGGTCACTGAAGTCAGCCTTGAGGGGGAAGTCACTGAAGGTCGGAGTTCCACATAAGTGGGGCAGCATCGCAGGGGTCGGTCACACAGGTCTCAGTGGGCTATGAGAAGTGGGGTTAGTCTGGAGGGGAGGAAGGGGACTGTTTTTGGAAAGAGGTAAGGCAGCAATTTGGAGACTAGGTGCTCAGAATTTCAGACAGTGCTCCCTTTTCCGTTGACGGATATCTCTGTTTATTAAAACAGGAAGAGCCTCTCCTCCATTCTGAGGCTACAGACAGCTGCCAGATTGTGGCCTCAGTACATGATAATGGAAGAAGGTCCTTAAGTGCTCATTAATTGACTACAGGCAAGTCCATGAGGACGGGGGGGGGCGGGGGGTGTTGGTGAGGTGGGTGTTGGTGAGGTGGGGGGAGGTAGGCGGAGTGGCTGCGGGGTGATTTTTCTCAACGTTTTTTGGAATCTCAGGAAAGAAGTAATTTATTACTTTGATAAGAGCCATTTCAATATAGGGCTAGAAACATTTGATTGCAACAAATCAAAAAAGGAGTTCTGGGAAAGATCATACTGGATTGGACAATACATTCAAAGGTGATGACACATTCAAAGACATCAGAGAGGAAAGGGGTTTTGGAGATGAGATGTTCATTTGTAAGGCCCTAGGGCTCAAAAAGTTAATTTTTTGGGAAGATGGGTGATTTAATTTTGGAGAGGGCTAACGCCTGAAGTGAAGATATAGCTTTCAATATCAGCAAATATTGTCCATGAGGGGCTATTGAATGATCAGCAGCTTAATGAGAATAACATGAAGAGAACAGGAGGTGGATCACATGGACAAGATGAATTCAGAGTGGGCATTAGGGGAAATATGAGAGAAACTAGAGAAAGAATTCATAGGCTAGGCGGTAAGGTTATAGGGTTGATGTTTTTCAGTGAATGACAATTCAATCCCAGCTATCTACTAATTTATATATAAACCCCCGAACACCTCGATTAAATTCTAGCCTGTAACTCAATCCCAGGTATCTGTTACTCTATATGTAAACTCGCTCCATCACTGATACATAATGGGAGTAGTGTGTACCATCTACAAGATGCAGTGTATCAACTCACCAAGTAATCTCTAACAGCACCTCCCAAACCTGTGACTTCTACTACTTAGAAGGACAAGGGGAACAGATACATGGGAATATCACCTCCTACAAGTTTCCTTCCAAGAAATACACCACCCTCTGACTTGCAGCTATGCTGTTGTTCGTTCACTGTTACTGGGTCAAAATCCTGAACTCCTTTTCTTATGCCACTGAGTTTTCCTACACCAAATAGGCTGCAGCAGTTCAAGAAGGTAGCTCAGTACCACATTCTCAAGCCTCACTAGTGATACCTGCAAAATAAACTAGAGACTTTTGTAAGTTGCATATTATACATGTTACAGAATGTGTCCAAGCAGGAAATTTACAGCAACAAAATAGCTGTGAGGCTGCCTTCCCATTGTTACTAAGAGATAGACTTACCTGGAAATTATAGCTCTGATGATACTAAAATTTGTGTGTTCCTTAATTCTATTAGGAATCTGCCCAGGAAGGATGCCTAAAGAACCTTCGGAGTCAGCAGGTCTGGGATGACAGTGCTGGGCCCTTTTCTAGAAAGAGAGACAAATCACCTTGGAAAAGGATCCAGAACGTTTGCTAACATTTGAAACAGTTCAGACTAACATGAGTCTGAAACCTAAACAGCATCATCAATGCTGATACAGTAGTCTATAATGAATGCTTAAATGACATAGGAGTTCAGGTCTATCTGGATCTTTGCAATGATTAACAAAGGAAGCAGAATTGGACCTTGAAGTATCCTCCCTGATATTTGTAATGCTCTAAATGTATGAAAGTTGATGCAGTAGCATTCTTAATTGTTGAAGATCATCATTGATATTCTCCTTGATTTTGTGGATATAGATGAACAAATGCTTCATACTACCACAGCCTTGTACCTTTGATTTGGAAAGCCCCTTAAAAGTTGAAAAGAAACTCCTCTCCTTCCCAAGCCAACATGGAACTGGCAGGAACCCTCTGTAACTGTATTATTTCCATTGGAATACTACTGGGAATGATGGCAGGAGTCTGATGGAATTTTTGAGGAAGTGCGTGACTATTCGGATTAAAGCATGAACCTAGTAAACACAGAGTGTGTGAATTATAGAGTGTGAGTGTTATCTCCCTTAGATTTTTGACAGTTATTAAAGAAATAGCGCAGCAAGGTAAAACATATTCCAGCCATTTCAGAAATCTTGGGCCAAGCTGACAGACAGCTGGCAGGCATGAACTTTTGACTGAAGCACAAATATCAGTGAAGTGGGAGGCTCAACCTTGTTAGTTTTATGTGACAGTTCATTGTAGCCTAAATCCTTCTGACTGTATGGAGTTAGATTGGGATGGGGGAGAGACCGATCGAGCTAGGAACATTGCATTTCCATAGAAGCAAGAAATTCCATTAGCTCAAATGTGCTTTGGCCTTATGCCCAGCCCCTAGCTGAATCTATGACTGTCACTCTGGGTCCTATTTCTGGCCAGAACCTTTGATCCTGAAAGCATGGTTAAAACCATCAGCAGAGTCATTTAAGTATCTAAGTTGTATCAGTACATGCTTTACCCCAACAAAGGTTACTTGTATCAAATTTTAAAATTATCTAGTATCAACAGAGTGAACATTACAATCAGGTGTAATTGTTTATCAGGTTAGGCAAATAATCGTGCTAAAGTATATAAAGTATATAAAAATTGTAATAAAGGTACTAAACTGAAAAACATGTACAGATGAAGATGATAAAATAATTTGAAAAGGAAAGGCATGCCAATATGCAATTTCCTGAATGTTACATGGACATTTTATATCCTTTATGTGTTTGTTTTTGAATGTACACTACTTTTATCTAACTTCACTCCCCATTAGCTATTTGGCGCAATCCATTTCTCTCCTTTTCAAATTATGCCAATGATCAGAGAAGAAAGCTATAAACATTGAATATTTGAAATTAAAAATAGATAGTTCTAAAACAAAAGCAAACAACACCTACAAAGTTCATTATAAAACCTCCTGCCCGTCCCAGTAAGCAATTTTCAAAATCTCTAAAGTAATCAGGCTCAGGATTTTATCACTTCAACCATTTCCAGCTGTTCCCTTTATGAAATGAGCTTTAATTATCTTTACCTAATTCCCCTCTGGTGCACTGTGAATTTAATCTGCAAGATTTCAGCAAGTCAGTGCTACCGAATATGCTTTAGGCAACCCAGTTTTAAGGGCCTTGACTGATGGATGGAGGGAAGGTCAAAATACATCAAGAACTTGGGGATATTGATTTAGTGATAGAAATAGAGCAGCAAGAAATTCTCTGTTCCAATTGCTGGTCTTGTGTCAATTCTGCATAATAGTAATGTCAAAAATGAAGAGTTTCATAGCTCTTCTTTTGAATTTCAGTAAGGATAAATATCAAACACAGGCAGAACATGGAGAAGAAATAGGAAATTAAAGATATTCTCATGTGGCCAAATAGGTAACATCGTCTAGTTCATGCCAGTGTTATTGGATTGCTTGGATGGAGAAAATATCAGATAATTGACAGTGTAAGAATACACGTTATAAAGCAATTTGAAAGATTTTCTTGTTTTAATTTAAATGGACTGCAGGCTTCTTTTATGACACACTTGGTTTTCTACTATTTCTGTGATTAAAATGTCTGGACACAGACCTAGCTAAATTTCTAATATATTTTATAATTGTAACTATGGTTTACGATCATCTGATTTGACTGACTCTGCAGGTTTGATAAAACGTTTGTTTAGATTTTTCTGGAGTAGGGCTTCTTGAGTTGTATCCTATTCAGGCTTGATATGCACATCTTGTTGGAGGAATGGACCAAGTGGTGACCAATGGGATGAGCAGTTTATTGCTTCAACTTAAAATGATTGAGAAATCAGAAAAACAAAGTTCCGAGAAAGACAGTTACAAAGAGGTGGAAAGCAAAAATGAGAAAAAATTTAGAAGCTAATATTTGTTTTAAATTTCCATCAACAATTTATGACTTGAAGGAATTAGTTTCTACTTTCTCATGTGTTCAATTTATTGGATAAAGCAAATTAATCATTGTTCACATTATCAATGTTTTTGTGCTGCTTATTACATTGTTTAACTTTCTGTTTGATGCCACTGAGCAATTAATGTGCCAGTGTGTCAAATTAATGAAATTTAAAAGAAATGTTCGGAGAAATATGATATTTATTAGAGTATAACTTAGGGCCAATTATGTTGACTAAATCTGCATTGCCCTGGTCTTCCTGGAGGGATTTCCTGAAGGGAGCCTTGAGGCCCCATATCTTACCAAATGCACTGCAGTAACTATCTACTATGGCATCCATCATGTCTGAATTCAATCCCACTTTCCCTGCACTGTTCTAACAGCAACTCGCTAGTCAAGGGTATCACTGAAAGACCAGAATGCCTTGTACCAATACCATCTTTGAAGGGCCAAGGTCACCAGTAATGTCATGGCACAGCAGTCACAAAGCCACACTACCAATAGCAAATCTGCCCCCACTCATAGCATGTCCACGGCTGACATGCTGTTACACACACAAGCTCATTCTCTCACCTTTGTGCTGTATAACCACCAGGCTATACGCTTCACTTGTCTGTTGTAACACCCCATTTGAACACCCAATGCTATGGCGCAGTGCTCATTATAGACTCGCAACTTGTCATTGTCCATTATAGAAGAATAACATTCAGGCAAGCAATTGGACAAATCCAAACACGAGGTTTTATTTGCAGATAGCAAAAGTGAACATAAAGCCAGTAAAGTTTGAGAAATAAAAGCACATATTGTTGGGAAAACTCAGCAGGTCTGACACTTTCTGTGGAGAGAAAGCAGAGTTAACATTTCAGGTCCAGTGATCCTTCTCCAGTGATCCTTCTTTGCAGTAGAGGTTAAGGTTCACTCTGATAACACAACGCAGATTACCGAATCATGACCTACCAATATCTTACAGTCCATGACTTCCCATCGATTGGAACTGGGTGTTTCCTTGTTCGTCTTTAACCCGAAACTATTAGACTTCATGGGGTCCAGAGTCAATGGTGAAGATTCCCAGGGCAACTCCCTTCCAAATGTATACCACTGTGCCATCATCTCTGCTGGGTTTGTGTTGCTAGTGGAACAGGATATATCCAGTTCTGGTGATGGTGATGTCTGGGATCATGGCTGGATATATCCTGTGCTCTGTCTGATTCTCACAGAATCATACCTGATAGACAATATCAAGCTGTTGCTTGACTAGTCTGTTTAGACAAACATTAGTGAGCAGGATTTTGCAAGGTCGACAGGGTTGTTTCTGCCATTGTCTTTTCTGGTGCCTAGGTCGATGCCAGATAGTCTGACTCTATTTCTTTATTGAAACTTTTCATAGCAATTGTTACAACTTAGTGGCTTGCAAGGCCATTTTAGAGGGCAGTTGAGTGTCAACCACATTGCTGTGGATCTGGAGTCACATGTAGATGGCAGTTTCCTTCCCTGAAGGACATTATTAAGACAGATGGGTTTTCCTGACAATTGGCAATGGTTTCATAGTCAGCAGTACTAATCCCTGTGGCACAGCACTTCAAACATCATCTGCGACTGAAAAGGCCCCATATTCCAACTCTCCGCTTCCTGTTAGCAAGTCAGTCTTCCATCCATGCCAATATGTTAACCACTAACTCCCATGTAACACCTTATCAAATGCTTTCTGGAAATCTAAGTTCCCCTTTATCAACAGCACAAGCTACTTCTTCAAAGAACTCAAATAAATTTATTGAATATAATTTCACTTTGACATGTTGGCACTAGCTGATTATCCAAGTGTCCTCTATTAATGTCAAATAATAGCTTCTAACATTTTCCCTGTGACAGATATTAACTGGCTTGTAATTTCCTGCTTTCTGCTTCTGTCACTCTTTGAATAAAGGAATAACATTAGCTAAAGGAACCTTCATCAAATCTAGTGACTTTTGGAAAATTGATGTCAACACAACAGTTGTTTCACTAATTAACTCCTCTAAGACCCAGAATGAAATATATCAGGACCCGGGGACTTGTCTATTCACAGTTCCAACCATTTATTCAGTAACACTTCCATGGCAATTGTCACTTTCTTGAGTTCCTCCCTCACTTTCAATTCTTGACTTACAACTACTTCTGAAATACTACATGTATTCTTTCCAGTAAGACTGGCAATCCTCCATGATTGATTCCCAGCCTCAATTTCTATAGGACCAACTTGTTTACTTTTTTGTTACTTTGTTAACTTTTTTAAAAGCAATGACACCCTCGATCCAGGCTGCAACATCAACCTAGAACATAAGATTTGGGAGCAGAATTAGATCATAAGGCCCATCGAGCCTGCTCTGCCATTTGCACACACTCAACTCCATTCTTCTGCCTTCTCCCTGTAGCCCTTGATTCTCTTACTAATCAAGAACCTTTCTATCTCTATCTTAACTACATGTAATAACTTGGCCTCCACAGCCTTCTACGGCAAGGTGTTCCATAGATTAACCACCCTCTGGCTGAAGAAATTCCTCTTCATCTTCATTCAACAGGGTCACCCTTTCACTCTGAGTATGTACCATTGGATCCTAGTCTCTCCTATAAGTGGAAGCATCTTCTCCACATTTACTCTGTCCAGGCCTCTCAGTATTCTGTAAGTTTCAATGAGGTCCATCTCGTCCTTCTAATCTCCATTGAGTACAGATCCAAGGTTCTATATTGTGCCTCATATAACAAGCCCATCATCCTTGGGATCATTTTTGTAAGCCTCCTCTCAACTCCCACCATTGCCAACACATCCTTCCATAGATACAGGGCCCAAAACAATGCTCTGAATGCACTCTGACCACAGTCTTATTCAGCTTCAACAGTATATCTCTGCTCTTATATTCTAACCCTCTTGGAATGAATGCTAACATTGCATTTGTCTTCTAATTGCCAACAGAACCTACATGTTGACCTTAAGGTAATCTTAAACTAGGATTCCTAAGTATGTTTGTGCTTCAGATTTCTGATGACTTTCTCCTTCTAGAAAATAGTCTGCACCTCTATTCTTCCTACCAAAGTGTATAACTGGACCCGTTCCCAAATTATATTCCATCTGCCACTTGTTTGCCCACTTTTCTAGCCTGTCAAAGTTCTTCTACAGCATACCTTTTCCTCAACACTACATGTCCCTCCACCGATCTTTATGCCATATGCAAACTTAGCAATAATGCCCTCAGTTCTTTCATCCAGGTCAGTAATATATAATATGAATAGTTGTGGTCGCAAAATGGACCCCTGTGGAATTCCAACAATCATTGGTTGTCTTCCTGAACAAGCCCCCTTTAACCCCACTCTCTGCCATTTGCAAGTCATCCAATCCTCTATCCAGGCCAGTACCTTGCTCCTTAGACCATGGGTTTTGATATTATTTGCCAACTTCCTGTGCAACACCTTGTCAAATGCTTTCTGGAAATCCAAATAGATTGTCCAATGACTCTTGTGAGGTCTAAGAAACTCTTTAGCTCCTGTTCTCAATGAAAGTCACTTCCAGCAAGAGTTCTGAGCCAACCGCTGGTGGGATGTCTTTTGTCCAAATTACTCGTTACCTCCTTAAAGAATTCTAACAGTTTTGTCAGGCTTGACAAAACTGTCTTGACTCTATTCTGTTTTACCCTGTAATTCCAAGTACTCTGTAACCTCATCCTTAATAATGGAATTTAAAATCTTACCGACCAAGGTTAGGCTAACTGGCCTCTCGTTTCCTATCTTCTGCCTCCCTCCATTGTTAGACAGCAGTGCTACATTAGCTAATTTCCAGTCCTCTGATACTTGCCCTGACTCCAGTGATACCTGAAAAAATCACCACCGATGCCTCTGCAATCTTGTCAGCTTTGTCCTTCAGAGCCCTGGGATGTAGTCCATCTGGTCTGGGTGATTTATCAATTTCAGATCTTTCACCTTCCCCAGCACCTTCTCCTTATTGCTGGCCATTACACCTACCTCTGCCCCCTGACTCTCTTGAAGTTCTGGTATGCTGCTGGTGTTTTCCACTGTGAAGATTGATGCAAAGTACCTATTTTAGTTCCTCCACCATTTTCGTGTTCCCCATTGCCATTGCTCCAGCCTAATTTTCCAATAGTCCAATGTCTGTTTTTGCCTCTCTTTCCATTTATCTTTCTTAAAAACAACTCTTACAATCTTTTTTTATACTACTAGCTAGCTCACCTTCATATTCCATCTTCTCCCTACTTATCTTTTTATATAGTTATCCTTTGCTGGAGCTGTGGGAACAAAATGAATCAGTCTCACCTTGGACAGATGGCATTGGTCACTGTCCCTGATGCATTTGTGGTGCAAGACTGAGAGATCCCCCACTCAGGTTAGCCGTCACTCACTGAAAGAAGCCAGGTGCATAGCAGCTGACCTCTTACTCCTGCAGCCCTCAGATTCAACTGCAGCATCTGGTGTCGTTCCATCACAGTGTCCTGAGTCATATAGAGCCTGTCTTGACACTGCACATTACTCATCTCCAGGAGATGGAGTTGAAGTTAAAAGTCTCTGGGTGTCCCATTGATCCCAAAAGACCCTGTGGCAGCAACCTCTCCATGAACTAGGAGGACCTTATTGTCATTGCCATGTGTTGTTGTTCCTGACCTCGCCGTTGATCCTGAACCTCCTTCAACAACATCTCACCAGCAGTTGGCAAAGAGCTCTTGGTGGAAATGACTTTCATTGGGAACGGGAGCAAAAGAGTCTCTCACACCTCACGAGTCATCGGTGACCTGCCCTGTAGATGACAGCTAAGCACACTTCACCATACTATCTTACATGCTGCACCGTGATGATAAAGGCTATATCTCCATCATCCATCCACCTTCAGACCTCTACTGCACAAGTTGAGTGACCATCACATACATTCAAAACAGGAGATCATGCAATGCACCAAACCCTTCCTGTCCCAGAGTTACATCAAACTTTCAATTTCTCCCTGCATTCAGTGCAAACCATTGTTGAATTTAAATGACAGATGATAGACCAATATTGTGTGGCTCCAACAGCACCCTTGGAAGGCGCAAGAATAATAGTTTACCTTTGGCCAGCATTGCCTTTTTTTATATCAATGCTGCTAATTTCAAGATCATTGAGATGCTCATGTTTAGTTTGCAAAGATCAATGATATGTTGCAAATTGCCTTTGACCAGATATGGCACAGTGGCTCAGTGGTTAGCACTACTGCCTCAGTGTGCTAGGGACCTGGGTTTGATTCCATTCCTTGGGGACTAGTGTTTACCTGGATTTTAGCTAGGTAATCCAGTTTCCTCCCACACTCCAAAGAGGTGCAAATTAGGTGGATTAGCCATGCCAAATGGGCCTACTGTGTGTAGGTTACATGGCTTAGCCATGGTAAATGCAGGGTTATAGAGATATGTTAGGGGTGTGTCTGGGTGGGATGCTCTTTGGAGGGTCGATAGAGATCATTGAGATTCTACATTCTGACCCCTAAGCACCTTAACTCTACATGCACAGCATAAGGCAATGAAATGATTGCAGATGATATGTAGCTATGGCTTGCAAATGACTGTTGCATGTATTTAGGCCCTTAACATCTTTGCATCCAGCTTGTGCCCATCAAATTGATAGTGAATCCTCCCAGCTTGAGCAGTGTGCCAGCCATTTTTTAGGAGCATTTTAGGTCTAAAGATTGGCAACTGATGTCAGGGAAGACAAGTCACAATTGGCACTGTCAGCCCGAGACCCCATCTGTTTCCACACCTCCCCACAAACCCCCAAGTTGGAGACCTTTCATAGTGAGCTTTGCCTGCAAATGTCTCCATAGTTCCCTGAAGTCACAGCAACGATCTTTATTAATAACACCCCCTCATATAGCCTATCATGTCCTCTGATGCTGTCCCTATACATATTGACAATTTCTTTACACAACTGATAATGATATAAAAATCGCAGATAAAATTCCTAATATTGAATACTTGGGTTTTCAGATAAAGCTGTAACAATTAAACTCCTGAAGCTTGAAAGGAGGCCAGTACAAAGAAACCCCATTTAGATACATTGTCACCATTGTGAATTTTGTAAGTCTTTTGGATCTTTAAGTTTAAAGTAAAATGCATATGGTCATGTTACCTGTGATAAAACCTACTTGACAGTAGCCTGGATGATTTTGTTGTTAGAGATTAAAGGGAAAAAAGATGGAAGTCATTTAGACTTGTAGACGATGGTCACAGCCTACACGCCATGCTAGATTTTAGACCCCACTGTTCCAGAGACGTTTTGAGAATATTGTGGTGTAAACAGTTGTGCCTATTTAGTTCCAAGATGGTAAGCAATTTATACTTCAAACCATGGGACAGTCCTTCTTAAGATTAGCTAACCAGAATCAAGGTTTTTGATGGGTTTCATTATAATGGGCTTCAAATTAGAAATGGTTCAGACGAAGTCACAGTGACATTGGGTTATAGGTTTTCATAATTAAAATATCATTGAATATTATTGAATTTCACATTCAGGTGAGCTAGTCTGCCGGAGTCTAGGAGTGAAAAAGAAATGAGAAGTCAAAAGGCTCGAATGTTCACCTTGCCAGAATGTGGGAGGAAACTCATAACTGGATAGAAAAGATCAAATTTGTGAGGTGTTAAAATGAAGCTGGAAGATTCATCTATTTTGTGCTTGAGAGGTAATGCTGTCACAGTGAAAGACAGTTCCTTGATTTAAAATATAAATTACTTGTAATGAAGATATATAGGACTTCAGTATTCTGTTACAATAAATGTCATAAAACTATCATGATGATGAATTCTATTGTCCAGTTTAATACCCAGGACTTTCATGGACTGAAATTGTTTTAAAAATGGAATGAAATTGACTTAAAATGGCCACAGACACCTGATCACATGTGGCAAAGTTTCAAGGTGGATTAAGCAACAGTCAAGCTCAAATTAATATATCCAAAGATACTTAAACAAGTTAGCGAGAACTTAGAGACCCCTATCCACTCTCCCCGAGAGAAGGTTAGCGTGTTAGATATTTTTCCTTATCTTGTCTTGCCTTTCTGCATCTTGTCCCTCAACCTAGAGATACCAGGCTCAAGTAACTATTATATTGTTATACTACTTAACACAGCCAGGTGGCTTGGAGCCCTGTCATGGTTATCAGCAGTCCTCAGTAAGGTCAAAAGAGAGAACCTTAGGTTGGAATGTCAAAGGCAGCATCTGATACCAGTCCAGCGGCTTAGATATCGTCAGTCAGCCTTTTGGAGTGGTAGAGTTAGAATCCTCTCCTCTCTCTGTTACTACACAGTCACTCTACCTCTGCTATTATACTCATTTCACCATGGCTCATGCTCTGGGGGAGGAGGTATGTGTAGGGCAGCACACCACCCATCTTGACTCTTTCTGTTTCCTTCTTTGACTGAGAAAGAGACGGCTGTTATGGGAAGTGTGAGCCAGTGCTACAGCTGTTAGTTTTGGTGCAACTGGGGGCTTGTCCTATCTGAGTGAATAGGCAGTGCAGAGGGAATGCAGGGTTATTGTTGACATGGATTGGGTTGGGTTACAGCGAGTGAGAAAGATGCAATAGTGAAAGATGCAGTAGAGAATGAGCCATGGTGAAATGAGTATAATAGCAGAGGTAGAGTGACTGTGTGGTAACAGAGAGAGGATAATGAAACAGCCCGATGCTGTCTCTTTAAGGTTAGCAGGTAATAAACCTGTTCTTTTTTCTAAATCAAGAAATCCTCTATTTCTTGTGGCTTGCTTAGAAATTAATTAATACTCTTTTAATTGGAAAGATGTCGGCTTTCTGCTACAAGTTCATAAATCTTTGTTGTGACCAACCAAGGAAATTAAAAGAGGGAAATCAATTCACTCCTCCTGACTTGTTTTTAACAGAACATGAAATTTTCTTTCTTGTTTCTTTCAGTTAGTAACTGGAACTTTAAAAATTATTTCTAATTCTCATCAATATTAATGGAGCTCAGAATAATATTAGATATGAAAGCATATAGATTAAGGGATTCCATGAATTCAATGTCACACAAGTAGAAGCGGATTTGAAATTTTAGCTAGAAGTGGGTGGCACGGTGGCACAGTGGTTAGCACTGCTGCCTCACAGCGCCAGAGACCCAGGTTCAATTCCCGCCTCAGGCGACTGATTGTGTGGAGTTTGCACGTTCTCCCCGTGTCTGCGTGGGTTTCCTCCGGGTGCTCCGGTTTCCTCCCACAGTCCAAAGATGTGCAGGTCAGGTGAATTGGCCATGCTAAATTGCCCGTAGTGTTAGGTAAGGGGTAAATGTAGGGGTATGGGTGGGTTGCGCTTCGGCGGGTCGGTGTGGACTTGTTGGGCTGAAGGGCCTGTTTCCACACTGTAATCTAATCTAATCTAATCTAAAAAAAAAGTCTTTCTCTGGAACACAAGAGGCGTTATAAAAGAATGGAGTATTAAATAGAAATTAAAAGCATTCTCGAAATTATTTAAGAACTGGCTGGATGCTGGGATGTGGAATAAGCTCTGTAGTTTTATTTAGACAAATGAGCTAAGATGGGCCAAACGGCCATTCTCATTTGTAGTGTTGTAACATGATAAATATAGACTGAGATGATCATATATCCCATGGAAAAGAGTACTTCATGCACTGCTGGGGCTAGGGAGCTGTCACCAGTGGAAACAACTGCCTGGGATGAAATTGTGAAGATGTGAGAGTGAATAAATATTTTGGAATTTTATTTAGTCACTTTTGGAATTTTACTCAGGAGACTTAATGGGAATCTTGATAGCGTGGAAAGTTGCCAATAGACAAAGAAATAGGTTTGATGGCATATATGCCATGTTTTCTGCTTTGTGCTTTCTAAACTTTTTGTGGTAATATTTGCTAACTGAAACAAAGTGGATGGCTATTCCCCAATTTAAAAAATAATCTCCATCCAATCCTATTTTAAAAATAATAGTCTTGAAACTTTTGTATATGATTGCTATACAGTTACTCAATATATATGAGCAGTATCTTTGAGTATTCAATGATAAACTTTAGACTTCAGGACTGGGTGTGGTGACACACAGTCTCTTTTATATGTCTCACAGTAATCACCTACAACAATATTTATCAAATGGCATCAAATCGGTAATATGTGGTGTTTGGTAACGTTTGGAAATTATTCAAAAAAAAAGAAAGGAATACAAACCAGAACTTGTTTTGAAAAAGAATGTGAAAATGGGGACAGCTGTTGACAGAGAAATCAGATTAATCGAGAAGCAAATGTAAGAGAGAGGATGGTATCAGTACAGTGAAGCTCTTTCATTGCGCTGGCCTTTTGGTGGTGACAGAGCCAGCTGTCACGTCTCTTTTGCCCTTCTCTGTCGGCCATCAATTTTCCACACAGGCTCTGAGCAAAAGCTTGCCTTTGCAGTGACCATACTTGGAAACAAGGTGCAATAAGAGAGTGGTATCACACGGTTAGAAAGTGCACTGTTAATATTAGAACAATATAAACATACTACAAACAAGAACAAGTACAAAAATGACTGGGGAGTTACAAGAATGTTTTAAGTGTTTATGATTAATGGCTTACTTTAAAGTAACCAATATCCCATTTCAGATTCAAATCCTTTGAGATTTAATTAGAGTTCCTTTAAAAAAAATTAACCATGAGTCTAAGTTATCAGGAATTGGTAATAGAATCAAACACTTTTCCCACCACTCAGAACAGTGCTCATTGTGTTGGTTTTTTCCCAATTAGCAGCAAATCAAACTTTTGTAATGTTATAGTTGTGGTGAGATATGTGAAAATATCTCATTTTATTCATGTGGAAGGCTTTCTTCTCTTAATGCTCATGTTATATTTTGTGTCTATTAAAATGAACTTTTCGCCTTGCAAGTAATGTGAAAAATGCTGTAACGTTACATAGACTACTTCTCCATCACTGCTTTTGATGTCACATAATGCAGCAAGTTGTTTACAACAAATAAAATATTTACTTTAAAATGGTAAAGTTGGTTTTTAGCTTCACTACATTTTGGCTCAAGTAATGTGTTAGTGTAAGCAATAAAAATGCTCCCTAAAATTAAAAGAACATACAGTATGGTTTATCATCTGTTACAATGTTGACTACTTAATCGCACAGTTACAAGAGATCAGAAGCAATTCAGCATGCAACTAATAATAATAATCTATATACTCATAGGTAATAAATACCAGTTGCCTTGCAGAAATTGCTCCAATTCATTTTTCAGATTCTCAGCAGGTGAAAAGTAAGATAGTATTATTATATATTTATTGAAATTTAAAAGACTCAAAATTCACAAGTACATATATTAGCTGCCCAAAAAATAAAGGAGATCAATTCACCAATCTCAGTACTGTATGTCGCTTCAGCGAGCTCCATATTCAGGAACATCTCCAGTGATGGGAGTGAAGTACACACAAATATGGCTTAAAGCATTTGTAACCATCTTCAACCAGAGTTTTACATTTGAAGAAATTAACTGTATATATGATGATACACGAATTTCATGAAGGCTTGACCAGTTCTGCATATCCTTAAATGCCTTGTGCCTTATTTTCTCCTTTTTGACAATCTGCAAAATTGTTTGGATGTTTGAGCAGTAAAGAAGTTAACAGCATGATATGCCAGGTATACTTGAGGAAAGAACTCATGCTCATGTTTGGGTGATAGGTCCCTCAAGAGCTAGGATTCACAGGGAGATGATTTCTTGTAAATAAAAAGTGGCTTTCAAGAACTGATCATTGCAACCTGCCTGGGATATAAACAATAGCAGAAAAGTCAATGAGAAATAACTTTTAGTTTTAAATATAATCTGGAGTGTTGTGCCCTTGATAACTCAAGAACTGGACATACAATGAGTTGGAAATTCTGGGTTAACCAAACTAAGAAGAGAAGCAAGATGCGAGATGCAAGACTTCCAAATTAAGAACATTAGAATCAGGAGAGTTCTGACTTGAGGTGACTATGTTAAATCTATTTAATCACAGAATTATTACAGTGCAGAATTAGACCATTCATCCTATTGTGCCTGCATCAGTTCTATTACCTATTGCCAATCTTCTGTGTATTCCACATACTGCATTCCTGCACACTAATACTATCCAAAGAAATCCAATTCCATCTTGAATATTTCATGTCCTGTTGAATACCTAGTGATGCCTGTGTTGAATGGTAAGTCTATAATCTTGTGATGGTTTGAGAAGAGAGGAAGAAAAAATCTTGGCAAAAGTAATCAGAACGACCAAGGCATCTCAGCTGATACACAAATTTTGGAAACATTACTCAGACCATGTTTGGTCACATTCTGTTTTCTGTTAAGTATCTGGTTTTTATGGTGTAGGCCAAGTGTGTGTAGAAGATAAATTTGTGTTAAGAAGTTTGGTTTAGAGTATAAGTAACTATGTACATTAAACTTTTAATATCTTGAACAAAAGTATTTATTTAAAATTAATGATGTTATAGGCATTCATATTCTTTGTTTTTTTTGTGCAGTGAAGTTCTTTTTCTTGAACATTGTTGCTTAATTCTTTTAGTGAAAAGCTTGGTTTCAGACATTTTAAAACAAAGTAAGAACCCCATCACGATCATAACAACCATTATTGGTTTCTACAGTGACAAATAATACAAATTTCTGCTACTAACCTATTTTGGAAGATGTCCAAAACTACTTTCACAGCTTATCACAACTACTCTCCTATCTCTACAACAACATTAATAGGACTGTTGACTAATATAATAAATACCTTGAGTATTGCTGTCAGTTCGATTTTAACTTAGTTTTACATAACTGTTCCAGGAAATGCTAACATTTATCTGTCAACTTCCATGCTTTCAGGGTGTCTTGATGTGCTTCATATGCAATTATTTACATTGTTAAAAACCTTTGTAAAAGACACCATGTCTCATAGCCACATTCTTTTTTTTATTATTTGGAGGTATAATTGCTATAAATGGAACCAATCTCCTATATAAAACAGCTCTCTAGTTCTTGACATTTCTTCAGATTTCAGACATATTGGGGATGGTTTTCAGTCAAAGCTTCCAGTACTGCATTTGTTGCAGTTAACTTATACTAGTGAGATAAGAATAATTCTGACAACCGCAATTGGTATCAGTCAGCTATGAAGATGCTTTGTGTCACGTGTATATATTTTACATAAGATAGAACTAAATAAGGAAGAATTTAAACAAGATAAAGAAACCAAACTTTAAAAGCACCTCTTTTAAAATTTAATAGCTAACACACTGTTTTCTTCATTAGAAAAGTTTATGATCATTGTTTAAAACTTAAGTCACTGCCCTCAACTGGTCTCTTCAGATTTTCAACTGAGACAAAAATAACAAACATTTCCGAATGTCATTTATTATCTTGAAAACAAAAATACAATTCATTATTTTGTAGCACTTTTAAAATTCCGACAACATAGAGATATATCAATGTAAGACTGACTTTTTAAATACAACTTGATCACTAATTATGGAACAACCAAGTCAAGCACTTCACAACCAGCCAGTATCTGCCCAGACAGATGTTGATGGCTTAAGGGTATCTCTACTAATATTATAATACACTGTTTAATTTTATTACCAAAGAAGTCATAAAATGTTCTGTTTATTTTATTTCAAGTAATTCATTTTTTCAATAATACTTATGTCAAATTTTGAATAATTCTATTGGAAATACATTTCAAATTTTATAGTTAGTAGCTATACAAGGATGCATAGGAAAAGATTGTTGTAAACTGCATCTTAAATTTGAAAAGTATTTTTGAATGTGTTAATAAATGATAAAACAGAAATTGGCACATGTTGAGGAGCAGCAAAATGCAACTTGTTCTTACTTATTCAAGTAAAGGTATACCTAGTTTTGACCTGAGAGATAGTTATGCATAATCCCATTTTAAGTTATCAAAATGTGGGAAATATAAGGCTAGAAGTTATTTTCTGAAATGTTAGGGAATAAGTGCTTAGTGCCTGAACATTTAGTCTGCACTGACATTTTGGTGCAGTTTTGGAGAATGGCTTGTTGTCAGAGAGCTCTCTTCCTTCAGGTAGGACATTGGACTAATTGTCTGTTGGTCTGCCTATTTGAGTGGATGTGGAGAACATATTGCACGTTTTTAGAGGGAGCTCAGGTAGTTCTCCAATCTTCCACTTCTGCTTGTAAGAGAGAGAGCAATAGCTAAACTGCAAATACAATTCAATCTCAGTCATGTACATTGCATGTTAAACTGATTATATAAATGAAGTTCTGTCGGATTATTTCTTTGTATTCCATTCCTTTCTATAGCTGATATTTTAAAACAGATGGTTACCCTTATTATTAAAATATGCTTACGTTTCTGTGAAAATAATGGCCAAAAGAATGTTATCCAAGGCAGTTAAATGTTCTTCCATTTTTTTTGCCAAAAGGTATCATAGAATCCCTACAATGTGTAAACAGGCCATTCCGCCTATCGAGTCCATACAAACGCTCCAAAGGGCAGCCTACCGGGACCCCTACCCTGTCTTTCTCCGGACACTGTGTGCAATTTAGCCCACGCAAACTGCACATCCTCATACTGTGGGAGGAAACTAGAGCACCCAGAGAGAATGTGCAAACTCTATACAGACAGTTGCCCAAGGATGGAGTCATGGCACTGTAAAGCAACACTGTTAACCACTGAGACACCATGCCACCTGCGCCAAAGGGCAATTTCTGGGCTAATATCAGTTTGATGTGTTATTTCCAACAAGTACTTTTTGTGCCACTTCAATGAAATAGAGCACTGAAATTGTTGGAACTTGCCCTAAAAATATCACATACGTTTAAGAAATCTCTTTTCAGCACTGGATTCATGCAAAATAATTGTGGTGTAACATCAGAGCCTTTAACACCTGAGGTTAAACCATCAATTAACTAAAATGAAAATTATCAAAAGTATGAAAAAAAGCAGGCAAGCAAAATACTTGTAACTTGTAACAATACATTTATGATGGCGGCTTAAGGAAATGTTCGGTAAATTTCTCATGGGTCTCAATTATGGCACAGTATTGAAAAAAAAATTGATTTATTAGGTAACAACAGCAGGTAATCACTTGAAATATTTTCAACTCTCATGCCATTATACTTCTCTTTTTACAATCTGAAATGTGTCTGGCATCCTGGCACTTTAAAGGGACTTTGGAAAATGTATATTTAAAATCTGATAAACCCAATTAAATACAGCTAAAAATAAAAGACCGACAATAAGTAAAAAAATCCAAGTATCAATAATAGAACTATAAAATTAAAAGAAGTCTTAATTTATATGCTTGCAATATAATGGCTTAATTCCATCCATGCCTACCTAGACCTCTGTTTACTATTAGTGTGTGCCAAGTATTCAGACTAAATGAAAATATACACTACAAGAACCATGCTTGGCATCCCTAATAACAAGCTGCAGAAACTCTCTAAAGCATTGCTGCTATGTTGTGGGGAATCTTGAGAATCTTCAGCTTAACTTGCCATGACTTTAAGCCTTTGCTGGGAGCAGAGAGTAATGAAAATCATCTGCGTTGAACAGTATTATAACACTTACATCTGTCAGTGTTAATGAATGTGTACAAGCTCCTGAGAGGATGTTAATTTGTTTCTTTTTATTGGATCCATGCAAATTACAATGACAAACTAGCCCTAGGAAGGATATTGTAGATTTAGAATTGAAAGAGACATTCTACTTGTCCAAGAGAATTTTTGAAAAAGAAATGGAATGTATGATTCAAAGCAACATGTATTTCAAGGTTTAAGAGGGAATTGAACCGTGTTGCTTCAACAAATGTAAAACTATTTCCTTCACCAATACCAGGAAAATTTAACTGACTAAATTGATGTCTATGACATGGGAAAATTTTATGAATGTTCATACATTTCTATTTCATTGACTGTAATGGAAAAGCAAGATTTTTAAAAAATGGGATATCGTGCCTCTCCTGATGTCAAGATGTACAAATATGTCATCATAATATAGAAATTGCAGTAGCTAATTTTAACACAGCAAGAGAAGGGGAGTCAATGGTCTTGTGGTATTATTACTAGACTATTAATCCAGCGACCCAGGTAATGTTTAGTGATGTGTGTTCAAGTCCCACTATGGTGGAATTTGAATTCAATCAAAACAAAATCTGGAATTAAGAGTCTAATGATGATGCATGAAACTGTTGTTGGTTGTCAGGGAAAAACCCATCTGGCTCACAGATGTCCTTTGGGGAAGGAAACTGCCATCCTTACCTGGTATGGACTAAGTGTGATTCCAGGCATACAGCAATGTGGGTGACACTTAACTGCTCTCTGGGCAATTAGGGATGGACATCAAATATTTTCCTATTCAGTGATGCCTAAATCTTGTGAATGTAATAACGAGAAGAATCACACACAAAAGCAATGGGATAATAGCCAAAAATTCTGAGTCAGTGAAGTTGGCAAAGGATTCTCCTGCTCCTTTGATGCTGCCTGACCTGCTGCGCTTTTCCAGCAACACATTTTTCAGCTCTGATCTCCAGCATCTGCAGTCCTCACTTTCTCCGAAAGGGTAAAATATTGTTAGGACGACAGGATGAATTCCTTTGCTTTTCTTTGAAGTAATCCACTTGAGAGAGAGGGACAAGGTCTTGGTTAAACAGCTCATCCAAAAGGTGGCATGTCAGACAGTGTAGTACTCCTTCAGTACCACACTGAAATGTCCTGCAAGATTCTGCAATCATGTCTCTAGACTGGTGTCTGAGTCACAATTGATGACATTAAAAAATTCAGTGAATTTGCAGATGTATCACTTATCATGTTCAACAACAAGATCATTATTTGTGCAAATCAATCGATCTGATAAAAAATTAATTGCCCAGCTATTCTTGCTTCCCTCTGTTCTTTTTGATCTATTTAAGCTGCGGAAATGTAAATTGACCCAGACTGTGGCTCATAGCTGCCCTGGGGATATTCTTATATCAGCAGATAGAAGATATACCTGTAGTATGTGTTTTTGTTTGTTTAACTGAGTAACAAAATATGAAGAATGAAGAATGAATGTTTACAAAATCAGCAAAATTTAAAACAGGATATAAACAGAAAGCTGAAAAAAAACACTGTAAACAATCAACTGATCAGCCCGCATCTGCAAGAGAGGAGAAACAAGTTAATGTTCCAAGTCTGTGATCTTTCATCATTGCTGCAGTGTAGAATAAGATCCTTAGAAAAGTGTAATCTTGTGATATCTAAGTGGTATTTATCAAAGAATGTAGAATGAAGGAGAACAGGAATACTGAGCATTTACACATTTCCAAGCCTGAATTCTTGAAAGAAATGGACACACGTACAGAAAGAATAATTGGAAAATACTACATAGCTCAACGAGCCTACCCAATACTCAACTAAATTATATCCTGGGAGAAATGAAAATGATCAATAATTATTCCCCTCTCTCTTCCTATGCTGGAGAATCTGTAGTTATAGGAGTCATAGAACCCCTATAGTGTGGAAGCAGGCCAATTGGCCTATTGAGTCCACACCAGCTCTCCACAAAGCATCCCAAACAATCTCTGTAATCCTACATTTCCTATGGCCACTCCAACTAACCTACACATCTTTGGACTATGGGAGGAAACCCAGACAGACATGAGTACAACATGCAAACAGTTACTCAAGGGTAGAATTGAACCTAAGTTCCTGGCACTATGAAGTTGCAGTGCTGACCACTGAGCCACCATGTCACCTAATGATGCAGCAGAATCCTAATTATCTAATTACTTACAGCATCTGTGAAGAGGAAAACAGAGTTAATCTTTCAGAATGATGATGTTTTATGAGAAGTTCTGATGAAAAGCAATTGATTTGAGACATCGGGCTGAATTTTCCCAGTCCTGGCATGACATGGGCAGTGATGAGTTGGTTGAGAAAATATGGTCAGAGGGGAAACCCCCATGTGTCCATACCTCAGGGTTACTTGTGATTACTAGTAGCTACATCTTTATTCCATATTTACCATGCCATAGAGTTATGTGTTTGGAAACTTTTGTATTCTGTGGGAGATATAGCAGAGGTTCTTACAAGTTTCATTCACACCAGGATGCTCCAAAATGTAGGGGTTTCTAACCCTTTGTGCTGAAAATTCCATTGGACTTTGATGCCATCCCTGCAAGCTGTTCCATTGTATTGAAGAGTCTGTGCAGTGCCATCATCTGCTTCTGAAGATCTAATAATATTTGTTTCCTACCATGACTACTGAGATCATTGTCTGAATATTGAAGAATATTTTTGACATTTGTTGAATCTTCACACAGGGGCATCTTGCTGCACATCAAACACATTATCTTCTGGCTTCTTTGCAAGGTATGAATCATCCTGTGCCAATTCCTCATTTAGACTATCAATGTCACTCTGACCTAAGTGATTTGGGCTGTTGAGTGCAAGTGATAGGCTTCATTAATCTTCCCTGGTGGTGTTAGATGTTGAAGGTTTTGACATTGGCTCCATATCTCTCCAGCATTTTCCCTGCTTCCAGCTTCTGGACACACAAGGATGAGAAATGCAATAAGTTCATTAACAGTCCATTTTTTACATTTTGTTAGAATTATGCAAGGTGCCCCTAAGTAATGAGTTGCTTAAAAAATGCTAACTATTTCTGATCTTTGAGGAATTGCCAGTTTGTAACAATCATATTATTGTGGATGTAGTCCCCCTGTACCTTTGCAACACTCCTAACACCATGAATTCAGCAAACCTAACTGCCACTCCCTACTGTCTTTCCTTCTGTCACTTGACCTTTTCAGGAAATGTGCACAATGTTTTTCTACTGACCAAAAGAATGGACGTTGTCAGTCACAGAGACTGAGTATGTCACATGGAGGTGTTGGCCTGCCAGCCTACATGAACATTTGGGGTAATTTCCATTTCAAACACACTCGGGAGGTAAGACCAAATTTTCCACTGCTCAGACAATTAGCTGTCTGCATATATGATGACTGCCCCTCTGATGCTGGATAGTATGCCTCCAAGAGCTGCCAGCCAGTCAGAGGGCTGGCAGCTTTTCAGTTGCTGGGACTGTAATGGTCCTAGACTTATCACAATGTTGGAGGCATGGAGTGAAGGTAAGTCGGCAATTTATCAGAGGCATATCAGGCAGGTATGGGGCAAATATCAATTGGTGAAGGCAGACAGGGGTGCTGTCTAGCAGGATATATCAATTGGTGAAGGCAGACAGGGGTGCTGTCTAGCAGGATATATCAATCGGTGAAGGCAGACAGGGGTGCTGTCTAGCAGGATATATCAATTGGTGAAGGCAGACAGGGGTGCTGTCTAGCAGGAGCGCTCTTTGCTTGCCTTTGGCCACAGGATGATCAGTCAAATCCCCTTGGCTGCCCGATTTTACCAATGCCACCTGCAGGTGACATGATGCCCATCCGTAAAAGACCAGGTCAGGTGGGAATGTAGCCTGCAATGACCTTTAGCCACCTCTTACCCCTCAGATGTTGAAAGGTGACAGGCTAAACCATCTCACCTGACTTATTACCTGCCTATCCCACTCCATTTCCCAACTCACTCTCAGCGGAGCGTACAATTCCACCTCGGATATCGACACCTAATTGGAAATTTTTATCTCTTCACTTATGGAATTCTCACAAGAGATATTTTATTCATTGATAGGATGTTTGTTTTTAGCCATTTATGGGATTTGATTCACAGCATTTATTTTTCATTGCTAGCTGCTCTTGAGAAGGTGGTGGTGAGCTGGCTTCTTGAACCACCGCAGTCCATGTGCTGTAGATAGATCCTCAATGCCCTGAGGGATGGAATTCCAGGCTTTTGATCCAGCAACAGTGAAGGAAAGGTGATATATTTCCGAGGCAGGACGGTGAGCGGCTTGAAGGGGAACCTGTATATATGGGTGATACTCCCATGTATCTGCTGCCATTGTCCTTTCAGATAGCAGTAGCTGTGGGTTGGAAGGTGCTGTCTCAGGCGACTTGATGAATTTCTGCAATATTTCTTGTAGACAGTGCACTGAACATGATTGCTGGAGGGAGTGAATGTTTGTAGATGTGATGTTAATTGAGTGGGCTGCTTTGTCTTGGATGGTGTTAAATCTCACGAGTGTTGCCTGAGCTGCACTCATCCAGATAAATGAGGAGAACACCATCACACTCCTTACTAGTGCACTGTAGTTAGTGCATAGGCTTTAGGGAACCAGGTGTTGATTTACATGCTGTAGGATTCTTAGCCTCTGACCTACTCTTATACCCACTCTATTTATATGGCTAGTCCACTTTTATTTTGTCAATTGTAATCTCCAGAATGTTGATAGTGGGGGAATTCAATGATGGTAATGTCATTGACTGTCAAGGGGCAATGATTGGCTTCTCTCTTGTTGGATATAGTCCTTGCCTGCTACTTGTGTGATGCAAATTATATTCGCCACTTGTCTATCCAAGCTTGAATATTGTTCAGGTGTTGTTGCATTTGGGCATGGATTGTTTCAGTATCTGAGGCATTGCAAATGGTACTGAACAATGTGTGATCATCATCAAACATTCCTCACTTCTGACCTTATGACTGAGGGAAGGTAATTGGTGAAGCAGCTGAAGATGGCTTGGCCAGGACACCACCTTGAGGAACTCCTTCAGAGATATCCTAGAGCTGAAATGACCACAACAATCTTCCTAAGTGTTCGCTTTGACTCCAACCAGCAGAGAGTTTTCCGCATCACTCCCTTAGATACTAGTTTTTCTCAGGCTTGTGGCACCATCTGTCAAAAGGAGGTAGGAGTATGCTTAAGAGGGAAATCAGGAGGGCAAAAAGGGGACATGAGATAGCTTTGGCAAATAGAATTAAGGAGAATCCAAAGGGTTTTTACAAATACATTAAGGACAAAATGGTAACTAGGGAGAGAATAGAGCCCCTCTAAGATCAGCAAGACAGCCTTTGTGTGGAGCCACAGAAAATGGGGGAGCTACTAAATGAGTATTTTGCAACAGTATTTACTGTGGAAAAGGATATGGAAGATATAGACTGTAGGGAAATAGATGGTGACATCTTGCAAAATGTCCAGATTACAGAGGAGGAAGTGCTGGATGTATTGAAACAGGTAAAAATGGATAACTCCCCAGGACCAGATCAGGTATACCCAAGAACTCTGTGGGAAGCTAGAGAAGTGATTGCTGGACCTCTTGCTGAGATATTTGTATCATCGATAGTCACAGGTGAGGTGCCGGAAGACTGGAGGTTGGCAAACGTGGTGCCACTGTTTAAAAAAGGTGGTAAGGACAAGCCAGGGAACTATAGACCAGTGAGCCTGACCTCGGCGGTGAGCAAGTTGTTGGAGGGAATTCTGAGGGACAGGATGTACATGTATTTGGAAAAGCAAGGACTGCTTAGGGCTTGGCTTTGTGCATGGGAAATCATGTCTCATAAACTTGATTGAGTTTTTTGAAGAAGT
>NC_057712.1:74491952-74502306 GCF_004010195.1 Chiloscyllium plagiosum
GAGTTGGGAGGTCATGTTGCAGCTGTACCAGACATTGGTTAGGCCACTGTTGGAATATTGCATGCAATTCTGGCCTCCTTCCTATCGGAAAGATGTTGTGAAACTTGAAAGGTTTCAGAAAAGATTTACAAGGATGTTGCCAGGATTGAAGGATTTGAGCTATAAGGAGAGTCTGATCAGGCTGGGGCTGTTTTCCCTGGAGTGTCGGAGGCTGAGGGGTGACCTTATAGAAGTTTACAAAATTATGAGGGGAATAGATAGGGTAAATAGGCTAAGTGTTTTCCCTGGGGTCAGGGAGTCCAGAACTAGAGGGCATAGGTTTAGGGTGAGAGGGGAAAGGTATAAAAGAGACCTAAGGGGCAACTTTTTCACACAGAGTGTGGTACGAGTATGGAATGAGCTGCCAGAGGAAGTGGTGGTTGCTGGTACAATTGCAATATTTAACAGGCATTTGGATGGGTATATGAATAGGAAGGGTTTGGAGGGATGTGGGATGGGTGCTGGCAGGTGGGACTAGATTGGGTTGGGATATTTGGTCAGCATGGAGGGGTTGGACCGAAGGGTCTGATTCCATGCTGTACATCTCTATGACTCTAAATATGGCCTTAACATCACTCTCACTTCTGTTGTTGACCGGGCCAGTAGTTATTGCTCATTCCTCATTGATCTTGAGAAGGTGGTAGTGAGCTATGTTTGTGAACCATTGCAATTCATTTGGTGTTGTCTTGAGGGTGTTCTATCATCTTTACCCAGGGCTAATGGAGGAAGGAAATTACAGATCCAGGATAGTATGTGGCTTGAGGGGGACCTTACAGTGATGGTGTTTTTCATGTATCTGCTGCCCTTATCTTTCTAAGTGGTAGTGGTAATAGTTACGGGTTTGGAAAATAGTGTTAAAGGAGCCTTGCTGAATTGGTGCAATGTACCTTGTGGATAGTACACACTACCACCATGGTCTGCCATGGTGGAAAGAGGAAGCATTTAATGTAGCAGTTTGAGTGACAATTAAGTCAACTGATTTGTCTTGGATTGGGTGAGGATTTGCATTCACTGAATTATAAAACTTAAGTTAATTACAATTATTGACTGATTGAGCTTTGAGGGAGACAATCTTTCAACTTTGAACAGTTACGAGAAAGATCCAGGTAAAATTATTTTCACAAGTTTTGCAAGATTTATTAAGTTTATTAAAGTAAGTACAAAACAATGAAATTTCATAAGGTATTAATAATCAATGCTAAATAATAGGGTTTGGTTCACTTTGGAAAACTAGCTCAGAACTTCTGATTGATTTGGGTGGTTTCTCTTATTAAGATTTGTTGAGTGAAGTTCTTCCTCTATCTTGTCTTCCTTTCTGAGTACTAGACTGCAAAAGGTTACTGCTTATTAAATCTTTTCCACGGAAACCCCATGCATAAGCCAAGTCGAAAATCTGATTGGCTTGCTAATGAGGGGACCAGCACATGATCAATCTCATGATTTGGAGATGCTGGTGTTGGACTGGGGTGTACAAAGTTAAAAATCACACAACACCAGGTTATAATCCAACAGGTTTAATTGGACGCACTAGCTTTCGGAGCGCCGCTCCTTCATCAGGTGGTTGTGGAGGACACAATTGTAAGACACAGAATTTATAGCAAAAGTTCACAGTGTGATATAACTGAAATTATACATTGAAAAATACCTTGATTGTTTGTTGAGTCTTTCATCTGTAGAATACCATGATAGTTTCACTTCTTTCATATGTAAATCACAAAATTTTTAAATTAAAAGTTACATTCTCAGGTTAACTGTAATAATTGGTGTCAGCTAGATAATATGTTGAAGGTGTTAGCCCCCTGTGTTCCCTCTCTGTGCCATAATGTTTAGATTGATTCCAATTTAAAAAGTGAGTTAACAGTCTGACATGAATTCTTGCAGTTTTGAGCAAAGTACAATGAAACTCTGCAAGTACAAATTCACCCCACACAAATGTATATGTATATGTGTGCATGTGTATGCGTGTGTGTGTCTGGAGTGGGGTGTTGTGACTGAGAGAGAGCGTTTATGTGTGTGTATGTGAGTGTAGAGTGTCTCAGTCTGTGAGAGGGTGCATGTGTCAGTGTGGGAGTGTGTGTGAGTGTCTGTGTATAAGTGTGTATGTGTGTGTATAGGAGTGCCTGTGTGTGTGTGCGTGTGTATGTAGGGGTGTCTGTGTCTGTGTATCGTGCAATTGTGGTCACCTGTAGTGTTTCATGAACCCAAGGTTCTGGTTGAGGCCCTCCCAATGGGTATGGAACTTAGCTATCAGCCTCTGCTCGGCCACTTTTCACTGCTGCCTGTCCTGAATCCACCTTGAAGGATGGTCACCCGCAGGTCCGAAGTTGAATGTCCTGGACCACTGAAGAGTCCCCGAACTGGGAGGGAACACTCCTGTCTGTTGATTGTTGTGCAGTGCCCATTCATCTATTGCCGTAGCCTTTGCTCGGATTCCCCAATGTACCATGCCTCAGGGCACCCTTGCCTGCAATGTATAAGATAGACAACATTGGCTGATTCACATGAGTACCTGCCACGTACATGGTGGGAGGTGCCCCCACGTGTAATGGTGGTATCTATGTCCACACTCTGACACGTCTTGCAGCCCCTACTAAGACAGGGTTGTATGGATCCAGTCCTTCAGAGTTCCCTACACACCCTCATCCCATGTACTTCTCATGTAGGCAACTTCTACTGCCTTCCAAAGATACACAAAGCCAATACACCAGGACATCCCATCGTATCAGGCAATGGGACCCTGTGTGAGAATCTCTCTGGCTATGTTGAAGGTGTCTTGAAACCCATTGTACAGGGGATTCCCCAGCTTCTGTTGTGACACTACAGATTTCTTACAGAAACTCAGCACCCACGGACCAATCGAACTGGGAGCATCCCTTGTCACAATGGACGTTTCAGCACTCTACACCAGCATCCCCCACAATGACGGCATCGTGGCAACAGCCTCAGTACTCAACACCAACAACTGCCAATCTCCAAACACCATCCGACAACTCATCCGCTTTATCCTCGATCACGTCTTCACCTTTGACAACCAGTTCTTCATCCAGACATATGGAACAGCCATGGGGACCAAATTTGCACCCCAATATGCCAACATCTTCATGCACAGGTTCGAACAAGACTTCTTCTCTCCAACCAACATTATAAACCAGGTACATTGACGACATTTTCTTCCTCTGGACCCATGGCGAGGAGTCACTGATAAAACTACACAGTGATATCAACAAGTTTCATCCCACCATCAAACTCACCATGGACTACTCTCGACTATCTGTCTCATTCTTGGATACATGCATCTCCATCAAGGATGGACACCTCAGCACCACACTCTACCACAAACCCACAGACAACCTCACAAAGCTACACTTTTCCAGGATCCACCCAAAAAATATTAAAACAGCCATCCCCTATGGACAAGTTGTATGCATACACCAGATCTGTTCAGATGAGGAGGAACATGACAGGCAGCTGGAAGTACTCAGGGATGCCCTCATAAGAACGAGGTATGATGCTCAATTCATCGACCAGTTCCGACGTGCCACAGCAAGAAACCGTAATGACCTCCTCAGGAGACAGACACGTGCTGCAACTGACAGGGTACCCTTCATTGTTCAGTACTTCTCAGGAGCTGAAAAATAACGCCATGTTCTTCGTGACCTGCAACACATTATCAATGAGGATGAGCACCTCACCAAGACCTTCCCCACACCTCCACTGCTCACTTTAAACAACCACCAAACCTCAAACAGATCATTGTCCATAGCAAGCTGCCCGGTTTTCAGGATAACTCCATACAACCCTGTCACGGTAGACGCTGCGAGACATGTCAGAGTGTGGACATAGATACCACTATTACACATGGGGGCACCTCCCACCATGTACGTGGCAGGTACTCATGTGACTCAGCCAACGTTGTCTATCTTATACATTGCAGGCAAGGATGCCCGGAGGCATGGTATATTGGGGAAACTGAGCAAAGGCTACGGCAACGGATGAATGGGCACTGCACAACAATCAACAGACAGGAGGGTTCCCTCCCAGCTGGGGAACACTTCAGTGGTCCAGGGCATTCGACCTCGGACCTTTGGGTGACCATCCTCCAAGGCAGATTTCGGGATAGGCAGCAGCGAAAAGTGGCCGAGCAGAGGCTGATAGCTAAGTTCTGTACCCATAGGGAAGGCCTCAACCGGGACCTTGGGTTCATGTCACACTACAGGCGACCACCATTGCACTATATACACACACAGACACTCCTACACACACTCACACACACACAGGCACTCCTATATATACAGACACACACATAGACACTCACACACACACACCTACAGACACACATTCACACATACATCCTCTCACAGACTTAGAACACTTTACACATACACACTGTCTCTCACAGACATTCACAACCCCCCACCCCAGACACACACATACTCCTACAGATACACACACTCTCACACTCACATATGCACCCTCTCACAGACTTAGACACTCTACACTCACACACGCACACACATAAACATTCTCTCACACCCTCAACACCCCACCCTAAACACACACAGACATGCACACATATACATATACGTTTGTGTGGGGTGAATTTGTACTTGCAGAGTTACATTGCTCAAAAACTGCATGAATTGATGTAAGACTGTTAACTCACTTTTTAGACTAGAATCAGTCTAAACATTATGGCACAGACAGGGAACACAGGGGGCTAACACCTTCAACATATTATCTAGCTGACATCAATTGTTACAGTTAACCTGAGAATGTAACTTTTAATTTAAAAACTTTTGTGATTTACGTATGAAAGAAGTGAAACTATCATGGTATTCTAATAGATGAAAGACTCAACAAACAATCAAGGTATTTTTCAATATATAATTTCATTACATCACATTGTAAACATTTGCGATAAATTCTGTGTCTTACAATTGTGTCCTCCACAACTACCTGATGAAGAAGTGTCGCTCCGAAAGCTAGTGTTTCCAATTAAACCTGTTGGACTATAACCTGGTGTTGTGTGATTTTTAACTTCTGATCAATCTCAGATTGACTAGGCTTGGTATACCCAGTTTATGACTGCTTCCTTACGAGAGATGGTCATTTTACTGATATCATTTCCCACTATCTCCTGACTGGTGCTGAAAAATATCAGTGACTTTACAAGAGCAGTATTATCTTTACAGACTATCTTTTAGATCCTTTCTTTCATTCACCAGACAGTTAGGAGATAAGGGTCATGTCGTTTATAAGAATTTTCATTTGGTCATACTAAAATCATGTACCAAAATGTACCATGTAGAACTCAACTTCTTCTACCTAAAAACTGGACAAAGCTTAATGCAAAATCAATATTAACTTCTTCAGAACTATTACAAAATACAGCAAATGTGATTGAACATTCATTGATATTCCACTTTTAATCTGTTGAAAAAGGCAGGTCATTGACAAGCAGCTGAAGATGGTTGAGGCTAAATTCACCCATAATCATCCTGTGATATTTTAGTGCTGAGATATTTGGAATTCAATAAACACAATCTCCTTCCTTTGTTCTATGCATGTTTCCAACCAGTGGAGAGTTTCCGCCAAATCCCATTTTACCTGACCTCTCTAATGCCACTCTCTTTCAAACGTTATCAAGCTCTTCTCAACTCTGGAATTCATCTGTTTTGCCCATGTTTGAAGCAAGGCTGGAAGGTGTTTTGGAAATGAGAGGTCCTGGCAGGATTGCAAAATGAGCGATGTGATGCAAGTTGTAGTGACTAAGTGCCACTTGGTAACAGAGCTAAAAACATTTTCCAGCACTTAGTTCTGAGAAAGCTAGCTAAAAATATAAATGAACTGATAATAAGAGTTTCTATAGCTATATACGAAGGAAAAGAGTTCAGAAAGTGAATGTCGATCCTGTAGAAAGTGAATCTGGAAAATTAACAATGGAAAATAAAGAGATGGCAGGTTTTATGCATTAGTCTTCACAGTAGAGGATGCAAATTATAGCTGCCTATCGGGAAATGGAAGGGCAGGAGGAATTCAGGAAAATTACAAGCCTCAGAGAAATGGTACTCAGTAAATGGTTGGAGCTGTAGGCTGGCATGTACCCAGCTCCTAATGGGATTAACCATAGGGTCTTAAAAGTTCCTTAGATTCAGAGAAGGTTCCATTTGAATAGGAAATGGCAAAATTAACTCATTTAAAAAAGAAGGGAGAAAGAAAGCAAGGCCATGTAAAGATGTTATAACAAGACATACAGAAAAGTGCAAAGTAGTCAGGCAGCATTGACATGATTTTATGAACGACAAATCATATTTAAACAATGTTTGATTTATTTGAGTAGGTAACGTTGAGTAGGTAACATCTGCGCTTTGTTCTGTTATCCTGATGCACATGTGTAGTATAATCTTCAAAGCATGTAAGACAACACTGTTTACAGTACCTCAGTACATATGACAATAATAAATCCAATCAAATTAAATAAAATCAAACATTTGCTGTTGATAAAGGGGTGGATGTACTGCACTTGGATTTCCAGAAAACATTTGATAAGGAACGACATCAAAGATACAATAGTAAAGGGGATTGTGGAAAATAAATTTTCATAGTGTAGAGGGTAACATATTGGCATGGATAGTGGCATGGATAGAATATTGACTAGCTATCAGGAAAGAGGAGGCATCAATAAGACATTTTCTGATTAACAAGATATAATGAGTGGTGTGCTTAACATGGATTAGTTCTGGGCCTGAACCTCATTCCAATAATTTGAATGAAGCTTTAGTTGTAGCATTTGATGATGACACAAAAATAGGTAGGAAAGTAAACTGTGCATCACAAAAGGATTACATGCAGGTACAGCAAATAATTAGGAACGCTAATGGAATATTATTGATTATTTTGAAGGGAATTGTAAACAAATATAGCAGGGTTATGCCTCACAGGGCATTGTGAGACTGCATCTGGAGCAATGTGACACTATTGGCCTCTGTTATTTTAGGAAAGATGAAAATTTTTTGAAAGCAGTGCAATGGGGGTTTACCAAACCAATAACCATTGTATGATTGTATGAGGAAGGTTGGTCAGGCCAGATATATATGCACCTCAAATCCATATGCCTATCTACCATTGATAACCTTTTAACACACTTTCTTAACATAAATATATCTACCTCTGCTTTATAAAAATATTCAAAGAATCTGCTTCTACCACCATTTCAAGTAGAGTTCCAAAGATTCACGATTGTCTGAGACAGAAATGTCACTTGAGCTTTAAGCAGTGGCTCAGTGGTTAGCACTGTTGCCTCACAGTGCCAGGGATCTGGGTTTGATTCCAGCCTCAGGCGACTGGCTGCATGTAAGCCTTTTGTGATGCACAGTTTACTTTCCTACCTATTTTTGTGTCATCATCAAATGCTACAACTAAAGCTTCATTCAAATTATTGGAATGAGGTTCAGGCCCAGAACTAATCCATGTTAAGCACACCACTCATTATATCTTGTTAATCAGAAAATGTCTTATTGATGCCTCCTCTTTCCTGATAGCTAGTCAATATTCTATCCATGCCACTATCCATGCCAATATGTTACCCTCTACACTATGAAAATTTATTTTCCACAATCCCCTTTACTATTGTATCTTTGATGTCGTTCCTTATCAAATGTTTTCTGGAAATCCAAGTGCAGTACATCCACCCCTTTATCAACAGCAAATTCTCCCCATGTCTGTGTGGGTTTCCTCTGGGTGCTCTGGCTTCCCCACAATCTAAAGATGAGCAGGTTAGGTGAATTGGCCAAGTTAAATTACCCATAGTGTTCAGGGATGTGAAAGCTAGGTACATCAGTCAGGGGAAATATAGGGAAGGGGAATGGGTCTGGGTAGGATACTCTTCGGAGGGTTGGTGTGGACTTGTTGGGCTGTTTCCACACTTTTGGGATTCTAATTCAATTAAAATTGATTCTACATTTGTGCTTAAGAGTTTATTTTCTTTGCTGGTTATGTATTTAGAGAACAATTTGGGTTTTCCTTGACTTCATGGCAATTGTTTTCATGCCCTTTCTGTTTCTCCAATATCCTTTTGAATTTCTCATCTGCACTTTCCCTACTCCTTCAGGCTTTCTGAAGTGTTGAGCTACTGGCAGCATTCTTCCTTTTCTTCATCATTTCATGGATTTGAACGTCACCAGCCAAGCCTGCATTTGTCCTGGAACTCAACAGCTTCTGAGAGTGGTTAAGAGTCAACCACATTGCTGTAGGTCTGAGTCACCTAGATTAAGTATGGCAGATTAAGTCCTACTCATTCAGTAAGTGAATTAGTGAACCAGAAGTGTTTCCATAACTAATCGTTTTTTTGTTTCATAATGGACTGAGACTAGCTCTAAACTCTAGATTTTATGAATTGAATTTAAGTACCACCTACTGCTATACTGGGCTTTAAGGTCATGGCCTTAGGCATCTGTATTACCAGTCCATTGACAGTAATCCTATATCACTGTCTCCCTTCTCTATGTTACTCTGAGAATCAAGGGGTCAAGATTTTAAAATTTTTTTTGTGGCAGCATATTTGTTTGGAATCCTCTTTAACTCCTCCTTGAATAGCCAACCCTGCATTCTGTTCATGGGGGTTGGCCACCACTTCCTTGCTGGAAAGAAAGAATGAACGAACAAAGAAATGCATGATTTTACTGCCACATGTACTTTACAGTGAAAAAGACAGTAAAACACTGAAAATTTTCCACTTTCATGCTGATTTGATGCCATTTGAATCACTTAAGAATAAAGAAAAAAAATGAAAAGGTATTGCTTAAAGAGTCCATCACCCATCTCTGAGTGAAGCTCAGTACCAAGCTGATTCGAGATCCCTCCATACTTCTTGATGGTGACAGCTGGCTTCATTGTGTGCATGCATATCAGCCCCCTCGGTACTTTGCCTCAGTGAAGCCTCCCATTCTTTTCTCTTGGCTCCACCCATTCAAACCCAGTAATTCCTCAAGTACAGAGCAGTACTATACATATGCTCCATGTTAGCATCTGAGTTGGTGGCACCAAATGTCAGATCAAGTGGTGGTGTTCCTTCTTCATCTGTCTCTTTCTCTTCAAAGCTTTCAGCCTCACATACAGCTGTCATGTTAGTTCTATGTTATCTGAGAATATAAAAGATTAGTGGCTTGCGATGGGCAGAGGGAAGGGAATGAAAGCAAGGTGTGCCTATTTGCAGGTGGTACATATTGAAGTGATGGTGAAATTTCATGTGAGAAGTTCATTTAGCACATAATCATAACATAGGAAAAAGGAGCAGGAGTAGGCCATTCAGCCCAAGAAGCCTGCTCTGCCACTCAAAATAATCAAGGATGGTCCTCCATCTCAACGCCATACTCCTGCTTTCTTATCGTACCACTCGACACCTTTGGTGGATATCATCTATTTCTTTCCTCATTATATTCAATTACCTTTCCTTCACAGCCTTCAGTGATGGAGAATTTAATGTGCTCAGTACTGCCTAAGTGAAGAAAGTTCTCCTCATCTCAGTCTGAAATGGCCGATTGCATACCCTGAGACAAAGACTCCTTGTTCTGGATCCCAGCCAGGGGAAACATCAACCCTGCATAAAGACTGTCCAGTCATCTTAGAATTATATACATTTCAATGAGATTGTCTGTCATTCTTCCAAACTACAGTAAGTACAAGCCCAATCAATCCAATCTTCTCACATGTGACAAACCTGCCATCCCAGGAAATCAGGTGGGTGAACCTTCGCTCCATTGCTTCTAACAAGGATATTCTTTCTTAGGTAAGGAGATCAAAACTGCATACAATACTCTAAATGTGGTTTCACCAAGGCCTTGTACAGCACCAGTAAAACTCCCTTGCAATGAAGGCCATTTGCCTTCTAACAGTTGGCCCCACTAGCATGCTTGCTTTCAATGGCCGGTGTACCAGGATATTCAAGTCCCTTTTGTATTTTAACTTCAACAATTACCAACTTGCCATTAGTCATAAAGTCACAACACTAACTTTTGTCATTAATTAAATAATACTTTATTGTTCTGTTTTTCTTACTGAAGTGGACAAGTTCATAATTATCCATGTTATTGCATTTGCCATGAATTTTTCCATTCACTCAACTTGTCTAAATCATCATGAATTGAAAAAGGTGATGCTGGAAAAACACAGCAGGCCAGGCAGCATCCGAGGAGCAGGGGAATCGACGTTTCAGGCATAAGCCCTTCTTCAGGAATGAGGCTGGTGTGCCAGGCGGGCTGAGATAAAAGGTAGGGGGGAAGGGATTTGGGGGAGGGGTGCTGGGAATACGATAGGT
>NC_057712.1:74502761-74559530 GCF_004010195.1 Chiloscyllium plagiosum
CGGTGGGGTCTGTTTGGAGGTGGCGGAAATGACGGAGGATGATACGATGTATCTGGAGGTTGGTGGGGTAGAAGGTGAATACCAGTGGGGTTCTGTTCTGGTGGCGGTTGGAGGGGCGGGGTTCAAGGGCGGAGGTGCGGGAAGTGGAGGAGATGTGGTGGAGAGCATCGTTGACCAAGTCGGAGGGGAAATTTCGGTTTTTGAAGAAGGAGGCCATTTGGGTTGTACGGTATTGGAATTGATCCTCCTGGTTGCAGATGCGGTGGAGGCGAAGGAATTGGGAATATGGGATGCCATTTTTACAGGGGGCAGGGTGGGAGGAGGTGTAATCTAGGTAACTGTGGGATTCGGTCGGTTTGTAGTAAATGTCTGTGTTGAGTCGGTCACCCAAGATAGAAATTGAGAGGTTTAAGAAGGGGAGGGAGGAGTCTGATACAATCCAGGTAAATTTGAGGTCGGGGTGGAAGGTGTTAGTAAAGTGGATGAACTGTTCAACCTCTTCGTGGGTGCACAAGGTAGCGCCAATACAGTCATTGATGTGGCGGAGGAAAAGGTGGGGGTTGGAGCCAGTGTCACTGCGGAAGATGGACTGTTCCACATATCCGACGAAGAGGCAGGCATAGCTGGGACCCATGCGGGTGCCCATGGCAAATCCTTTGGTTTGGAGGAAGTGGGAGGATTGGAAGGAGAAGTTGTTCAGAGTGAGGACCAGTTCAGTCAGTCGAAGAAGGGTGTCAGTGGAAGGGTACTGGTTGGGTCGGCTGCAGAGGAAGAAGCAGAGGGCTTGCAGGTCTTCGTGATGGGGGATGAGTGTGTATAGGGACTGGATGTCCATCGTGAAGATAAGGCCTTGGGCGCCGGGGAAGCGAAAATCATGGAGGAGGTGGAGGACGTGGGTGGTGTCCCGAACATAGGTGGGGAGTTCTTGGACTAAGGGGACAGGACAGTGTCAAGGTATGCAGAGATGAGTTCGGTGGGGCAGGAGCAGGCTGACACAATGGGTTGGCCGGGGCAGTCGGGTTTGTGGATTTTGGGCAGGAGGTAGAAACGGGCGGTGCGGGGTTGTGGGACTATGACGTTATGGATGGGAGATCTCCTGAAGTGATGAGGTTATGGATGGTCTGGGAGATGATGGTTTGGTGGTGGGAGGTGGGGTCATGGTCAAGGGGCCAGTAGGAGGAGGTGTCTGCGAGTTGGCGTCTAACTTCAGCGGCGTAAAGATCAGTGTGCCAAACTACCACTGCACCTCCCTTGTCTGCCGGTTTGATGGTGAGGTTGGGGTTGGAGCGGAGGGAGTGGAGGGCTGCGTGTTGTGAGGGTGAGAGGTTGGAGTGGGTGAGGGGGGTGGACAGGTTGAGGCGGTCAATGTTGTGGCGGCAGTTGAGTATGAAGAGATCGAGGGTGGGTAAGAGGCCAGCACGGGGTGTCCAGGTGGATGGGGTGTGTTGGAGGCGGGAGAAGGGGTCGTCAGAGGGTGGGTGAGAATCCTGGCTGAAGATGTAGGCGCGGAGGCGAAGGCGGCGGAAGAAATGCTCGATGTCTAGCCACGTGTCGAACTCATGGATCCGAACTCATTGATAAATGTAGATTTCTCCAGCTTCCTCGTTTCCCCTCCCCCCACCTTATCTCAGTCCCAGCCCCCGGATTCAGCACTGCCCTCTTGACTTGCACTCTTCTTCCCGACCTCTCCGCCCCCACCCCCTCTCCGGCTTATCACCCTCACCCTCACCTCCTTCCACCCATCGTATTCCCAGCGCCCCTCCCTCAAATCCTCTCCCCCCTACCTTTTATCTCAGCCCGCCTGGCACACCAGCCTCATTCCTGAAGAAGGGCTTATGCCTGAAACGTCGATTCTCCTGCTCCTCGGATGCTGCCTGGCCTGCTATGTTTTTCCAGCATCACATTTTTCAACTCTGATATCTAGCATCTGCAGTCCTCACTTTCTCCTAGTAAATCATCATGAAGCCTTTTTCTGTCCTCACCACTCACATTCTCACATAGTTTTGTGTCATCAGCAAACATGGAAATATTATACTTGATTGTCTCAGCCAAATCTTTGATAAAAATTGTGAATAGCTGGGTCTCAAGCACTGGTCCCTACAATATCCCTTGTGTCATCCCCTTCCACTCCAAAAATGCCTTGAATATTCCTACTCTCCGCTTTCTGTCTGTAAACCAATTATTATCCCATGCCAGTATATCACCAGTAATCCCATGTACTTTAATGTGGATTATCCAATTTATAGCTTCATATGTTCATGAGTATTATTTGGAGAAAGATTTAATAGACGCAATTGTAGTGAACACTGTGCCAATTGTTCATTTCAATCTAGGATTGACATTTGAGATGTAGCAAGTAGAATAGTATCTATCTTGCTGAGATGTTCTAGTGATTTGCCTATTACAATAGAAATGCATTAGCTGTGAACTTATCAATCCATGGGAGATGGGTTTAGGATGACAGAGTTATACTTTGTGTAGAAGTGCCCGTTAGTTATTTTGATATAAAGTTTTTGTTGCTAATGTGAGTCTTGTTGCCTTTTACCAATTAAATAAAATGGTATCATGAAAACTAATGCTTTTCTTCTGTGGTGTGACTTTAGGACTAATGACAAGTTGGTAATTATTGAAGATACTGATTAATTATTCTAATTTTTTTATTTGTGAGTCCATATAACCCATAGGTCAATGCATATACAGAGATTTGATTTATTCCTTCATGGGATGTATGCATCATTGGCTAGGTTAGCATTAATTGTCCATTCCTTAACTGTCCCAGTGAAAGAGGTGTGGAGCTGCCTTCTTGAACTGTTGCAGTCCTTGTGGTGCAGATGCTGTAAATATGAAATAAAATCAGAAATTATGGAGAAGCTCAGCAGGTCTGGTGATATCTGTGGAGAGAGAAACAGATTTAACTTTTTGAGTCTGATATGACTCTCCTTCAAAGCGAACAAGGTTTGCACGAACTGTACAGCTAATTCACAAGTGAGTGAATATTGGGCTGCATACCACAATCATTACAATCAGTAGGCAACACAGAATTTGTGTTTTGCCAACGTCACTTTAAGTGGACTTGGATGAATCCTACAACATAATGACCACACCCAATTCTAATTTTCACCTCTTAAATTTCAGTGACAGGATACAACTAAACTGATAATGAATTGCTTTAGATTGTGAACATTTCAGATGAAGGGGATTAAATTATTTCTTAAACCATTCAGTTTGGCTTGGTTGTCTCTGTAAAGCTAGCACAGAAGAATGTTGTGACTCAATTTTTAGGCCTATATATGGATGAAAATAAAGAGGGGAAAATAAAGACTGTTGCTTGGTTATGTCAACTTGCTCAATCAGTTATTTATGTCTAGCATTTTGACTCCAGCTTACAATAATGATGTAGAAAAAGAATTTTGGAGCACTAATACTTAAGAATGTCTTTAGACCACTTTGTTTATTTTCTAAGAAGTATTTATAAAAATATATTTAGTGAAAACGAGGAATAATTGTTTCCAGAAACTTTCAGCTATCATCATAGAGTATTTAGTGATGAGCTCAGAATTCTCTTTCTTACGTTGGCTGCCTGCCAGTTTCTCAGCACCTGCTTGGAAAGTGACTGCTCAATGGGTGCCCTCATAAATTAAACATCTCTGTCTTGATGGGTCAAAGTTAGAAACTGCCCCGTAATTCTAGAACTGTGGCACCGACGGGGACAGCTGGATAGAAAAACGGAGAACCATGTTGTCAGACAGCAAGGGTGACTGACAGTTCATCACAGTGTGGCAGGATTGCTCGGTGCTCCTTCATGAAATCATCACAAAAGAGTGGGCTATTAATAAATATCATCAGGAGGCAGCTCTTTCATTCGGGACTGTACACAGTGACTCTGCAGATTAAATGGCAGCTGTTGCATGTTGGACTGTTTGTCTGGTTTTCAAGAGAAAGCGTTTTGGAAATGAATTACATTTACATAATGTGCTTTGACGTGAAAATGTGTCCAGCATCAGTTTGGAATAACCCGTAACTATTATTGGTTCAGAGCTTTTGACAAATCATTACGGCCCAGAGAGTGTTGGCCATGAATAACTATGTGGATGAGGCCACATAACTGAGCAAAATTCTTATTTTAATGCTCTTATAGACAATTCTACAGCAGCTGCAATCTTCCCCTGTGATTTAATCTGAAATGAGGGAGGAGAACAACAGAAATCAAGGCAGTTTCTGTCATTGAGGCTGATTCACACTTTACAGTTCTGACCTTGATTGCCTTTCCTTCTATCTTATTGCAACTATTGTTGCCTGTCCTTCGTTCTGTTGCCTCATGTCAATCAAATCAGGGCAAACATTCCCATTTGTTCTCCTAGAGTACACCTTAACTGTCTTCATATTCCAGGTCTGCTATGTGGAAAGTGCCATTGAGACTATCATATGGAGGGAGAATAGATAGGAAGAAACTTCCCAGTTGTGAAACGATTAAAAACAAGGAAGCACAGATTTAAATTAATTCTCAAAGGAAACAACAATAATATGTGAAAAAACTTATTTAATTAGGGTCTGGAATGCACTAGAGAGGATGGTATAGGTAGGCTCAATCAGTGCATTCAGAAGGGAGCTAGAAAGTCATTTGAAAAGCGACAGTGTGCAGGGTTACAGGGAGAAGGCAGGAGAGGGTGGTGAAGTGAATTGCTCATTCGGAGAACTGGTGCAAACATGACAGACCAATTGGTGTCCTTCTGTGTTGTTATAATTCTATGGTTATACTGTACTTGTCACATCAGGTACAGAGTGAGTCTCACATCAGCATGTCTGTGAAGCAAATACAAGATGAACATTAGTGCAATGGCTGTTGTTTAATTCCTAATGTCATCAGGAGAATTGAACTGATCACATATTCACAAGAGTTGTCTTCTTTAGACAATAAAACAGCATAGATTTCACAAAGCATGCACTTAACAAGCAGAAAGATTGCTGCTAAACTACCAACATTTGCTTTTATGCAGATTGTCTTAATTTGTATATTCAATATACAGTATCATGGTAAGGCTCTCTTTTTTTAAAAATTGGAAGCATATTTGAGATTTAAAACTGGTTTTTAAAAAAATCTTCGAGATTCCATAATGGTCTAGAGCATAATACAAAATGTTCTACAAGAGGTACTGTAGTATTGTGTTTCTGATTATTACTTGCACCAATGTGTTTGATATTAAGGCATCAATTCATAACAGCTGGAGAAAACAGAATGTTATTAACTTTCCCTATAAGGATGAATCTGATGCAACTTCAAAATTCTGTCAATAAACACTACGGAACATAATTTTAAACATTCTTTGTATATCACAGTTCTCTTGTGTATCACTTTTTAAAAATCATTATGCATTTTAAAATATATGTGTAGCAATGTCACACAGTTGACAATAGCATTAATTTGGTGCTAGTGCTGATGATTCTGTGCCTAAGTCACAAATGAGATTAAATTGGGATTATTATTGGTTCAAAGATTGTAATGGGCTCAAGGGTGGTACGGTGGCTCAGTGGTTAGTACTGCTACCTCACAGTGTCAGGGACCTGGGTTTGATTCCAGTCTTGGGTGACTGTGTGGAGTCTGCACATTCTCCCCGTGTCTGCGTGTGTTTCCTCTGGGTGCTCTGGTTTCCCCCACAATCCAAAAATGTGCAGGTTAGGTTAATTGGCCATGCTAAATTGCCCATGGTGTTCAGGGATGTGTAGGTTAGGTGCATTAGTCAGGGGGAAATGTAGAGTAATGGGTTAGGGGAATGGATTTGGGTGGGGTACTCTTTTGAGGGTCGGTGTGGACTTATTGAGCCAAATGGCCTGTTTCCAGTTGTAGGGATTCTATAAAAGAAACACATGCAGACAATTTTGCAATTCAAATGGATAACACATTAACCTGAGACCTGTTTTCTTTTTCGATGTAAGAGATCCCATAGTGCTTTTCGAAGAACTTTCCCTTGTGTTATGAACATTATTTTTCCAACAACCAACATCATTAAACAAAAGATTATGTCTTCATGATCACATCCTTATTTGTTAGATATTGCTGGTTTTTGTAGCTGCATTTCCTATATTTCTTCAGTGACTACAAGTCAAAAGTTTTTAATTGCCTATAAAGCATTTTAGGATGTCATGAAAGGTGACACCAAAGATTTTTTTTCTTCTTTGAGTCATCCAATTCTTGAGCCAGAAGTTTTCTTGTTACTGCCTAGAAAACTACGATTTTAAAAAAGCCTGCCAACCTAGTGCGGGGTCCACCTATTCCCATATTCAGGGTGGACCTGGAATTGTTCACCTGTACCTCTGACAGAGACCCCATAGGTATATTCTAATAATAGTCATCTAATATTATCAGGATTCTTCCTCGCCCTATGTCTCATCAATCAATACTACTTCTTCAACATGCCCATAAATCAAAGATTGTACAAGTTAAGAAATATCTGTTACAATGCCACTGAAAGAGATGTTAGCTGCTCTGTTGTAAAGTATGGCAAAGATTTGGAAACGTTTTGATGGTAGTTCATAAAGATCTTGTGAAATGTTGTGTGAGTTTTCAATGTGCAGATGACATTTGGCAATGTGTGTTTACTTCTAATCTTCATTTGCAGGAATTTATTCATTCACAGTCTTTGACAATCACCCCACGTAAAGTTTCACATGACAATGCAACTGTTATCATCTGATTATCATCTATGAGTGGACATCTGGGTTTGACTGCATCTCATGGAAACCAAAGTTAATTCATACTTTTTGATTCTTTTTAACAACAGATACAGGCAGTCAGAGTGAGATTGACACCAGATGGTGAACTCCCACGGCTCCACTTGAAGAAAGTAAGAGGGCTGCAGGTGTGTTAGGAGATTTTGCTTCTCTTCCTTTTCGCCTTATTGCACGTCACATGTTATTTTTCCTGACACCTCTCTGTACTCCTGAAAGTGAAATGAGAACTCAAAAGCCCAATCTAATCTCGCTACCTCCTCTAGACTTGTAGCAGTGAAAGAAGTCTACAAAGAAAAAGAATAAGGTCTCTTTATGCTCAGCACTAACAAATACAGAGAATGCTGGAGAAACTCCACAGGGCTTATAGCATCAGTGGAGAGAGAAACAGGGATATCGTGCCAAGTCCAGTATGACTCTTCATCAGAACTTTCCCATTCTTTTCCTCTCATGTAGCAAACCTCAGATAGCCACTTTGGGAATTTTAAAATACATGGTCTTGGTTATAGTTAGAACCAGTACAATGGTCATTAGTTATCAACAAATAAAGGTGAGACAAAAACAAGCTGTGTAGAAGACTAGTTGTCCTACGATGAGACACTGTGTAAATTAGGCTTCATGTTTCCTTACAGAGACATTATAAAAATGGCATCTGGGCTGAGATTTTCTTGGTCTCATGGAGAGGAGATGATGCAGAAATACCTGAATGAGTTGGTATGGGTGTGTGTGCCAGGTGATTTCTCACCACTCCTTACAGGGTTGGGATAGGTGGCATGCAGCCCACCTAACTTTAAGAGAATTGAGGCCCATAAGTGGCTAATTAATGGGGATAGTCACATCAACATGGGGTAAACTGCAGGTAAACTCTGGCAGCCTCCCTGTGGGTTTGGCTGGGTGGGGCTCTGTGGGTCAGGCAGTCTGTGGCCTATTTACTCTCTCCCTGCCACCCTCATTCCCCTTCCAGCAGCAAGGATCATCCTCACTGGGAGAGTCATTCCCCAATGCTGCCTGATTAGGTTGACTGAATTGCGACTCCATTTGCTTCGTGTCTCCTCATGGCTGCTGTTCTGCTGTGGCCTCAGTGGCAGCATTTTCTTTCCTTGTTACTGGTCTTCTGATTGGCCTGAAACAATCAGTGCCAACATTGTTCAAAAAAGCAAAGATCAAAACTGCAAGCAATTAGCTGCCTGCACAATGCAAACATCAATCAGGGTTTCTATGAACTGTGGAAGCAGGATTGCCTCTGACTTTCTGGCTGTTGAACAGGGCCACCATTACCCCATAAAATGTTTTCACTGATCTCATAGACACTGAAACATCTACTGCTGGTCTTATTTCTTACATCCTATGGGTTGGATGACATTTTGGAATCAAGCAAAAATTGAAAGAAGCGTGGATGCTGGAAATCAGAAACCAAAACAGAAATTGCAGAACATTGGCCAATGTCAGTCACTAACAGTCTTCATCAGCAGCTATTCATTCTCCTTGATTGACCTTTATCCACTCCTTTGTTCGTCAAACTGTGTTTCTCTCTCTTTGGGCTCTATCTCTACCTTCCATTTACTCCTTATACCTCCCTCTACCCTATCTTCTGCACAAATACCAACCTTTTTCATGCTACTATCAGTTCTGAGGAAGTTCTGCTGTCTTTCCACATATGCTGCCAGACCTGCTCAGTTTTCTTTTGAGCAATTTCTGTTTTTTTTTACTGGATTGAGGGTCTAAGAATGGAGACCCTGATTTCAAATAGGAATGTTTGTGAAGTATGAGATGCATGAAGTGTATGTAGTTGCAAGTGGACATTTGGAAGAGACCACTTCCTGGGGTGAGTTGATAGATATTTTGCAGCATTACAGCACACTCTGGAGTGTGCTTCCAACTCATCCTCAACTCAAGCCCCTCCCTCATTGTAGAGGTTAGCTAGGCTTCCTTAGGCTTAGTTCAAGATTTTCTGAGGAATATGGCCATAAGGATAGCAGTGGTAAACTACTTACGCTATTCTTCCATGGGAAAGGAACCCAGGAAATATTCACAAAATTATGTTTGCTGTGGGGTTGGAAAGACCATATGTCTGAACCCACTAAAGCATTGCTGATCCATATGATGGCTCAATTGAGATAAACCTTCGCCCCATTCCAGAACTGCTGCTAAACTGGCTGGGTTGATGTCCAAAGCTCGCTGTCAGAATGTAAATGAGGGCAGATTGAAAATGGTCTGAGCACCCTGAGGTCAGAGTGAGGTAGGCAGCCTGACCCTCACCTTGGAAGTCTTATCTACTGCAGTAAAGTGAACAGAGTTCATCAGATTGTGTCTGGCATGTCAGCAGAACAAGTTCCAAGGACTGAATGATCTCATCATGTTTTATGACTTGAATATTTACTTCATCTTTTCCAGAATTACACTCATCAGGAGCTTGACATAATATATATGTGTATATATATATATAAAACAGCAAGTGACTTCACTCACATTCAAGCTGGTGCCTTCATGGCATTTTGAGCTAAGGGGTTGGTGCTTGGGTAGAGGTGCTTCGTGGGGGAGCTTGGAAGTGGAACTTTGAATGACTAGTTTCCTAAAATGAACCACTTGCTGGTTGATCAATTTCCAAGAGATAATGGTAGGATTAAAAATACTTACAACCTCTTTGGCACCTAATGTGGGCAATCTCTCTGGCTTTAGCTCTCACTGCACTGGATGATGGAGAAATCACCTTAGTGGTATAAATGGTGTGAGATTCCGACCAAGTTTCTGCACAGTCGGAGATGCATCTCCTGGAATTTCAATCCTCCATTGTTTACATTTAATCAACCATACAGAGGTCAAAGAAATAGATTGATTAATAAACAAATCTCAGTGATCAACAAAAAAACCATGGATAAGAGAAAAATAGAGACTTGTCACAGAAGTTAAATTGCTTTCCTACAACACTGTGAAACTTGAAAGGGTTCAAAAATGATTTACAAGGATGTTGCCAGGGTTGGAGGATTTGAGCGACAGGAAGTGGTTGAATAGGCTGGGGCTGTTTTCCCTGGAGCGTCGGGTGACCTGATAGAGGATTACAGAATTATGAGGGGCATGGATAGGATAAATAGACAATGTCTTTTCCCTGGGGTCGGGGAGTCCAGATCTAGAGGGCATAGGTTTAGGGTGAGAGGGGAAAGATATAAAAAAGACCAAAGGGGCAACCTTTTCACAAAGGGTGGTACGTGTATGGAATGAGCTGTCAGATGAAGTGGTGGAGGCTAGTACAATTGCAACATTTAAAAGACATCTGGATGGTTATATGAATAGGAAGGGTTTGGAGGGATATGGGCCGGGTGTTGGCAGGTGGGACTAGATTGGGTTGGGATATCCGGTTAGTATGGATGAGCTGGACCGAAGGGTCTGTTTCCATGCTGTACATCTCTATGACTCTATAACACAGTCTTACACAGCAGGTTACATAGCCTTTTGGAGAGGCCAGAGGCAAAGTCTGTGACATCATAAACTGGAACACAAGCATGTACACTGTTATAGTGTGACGCGTCTTGTAACTGAATATAGTTGGTACAGTTACTCCACTTGGCTTTGTATAAGATAGTGTACAAATTGGATAGTACCTATCTAGTATAGGGGAGGTATAAATATCGTGTAGAGTTAATTAGTTAAACTACTTAATATAACTGCATATATGAGCAGTATTCCTAAACTAGAAATTTCATTAATGAAGTAAAACACAATAAAGGTGGCAGGTGGGATGATGTCTTGCAGCTATAGCATGTGGGATGATCCATACCAATTACATAATAATTAAGTATCTACAGGCCGAAGGACTTTAGCTCAGAGTTGATGAGGTGAGCTCCGAGCTTTGAAAATTAGGATGCATCAAGGAGGGGTAGGGTTACTTGGCCACTTTATTCCGGGAGTAGCCATTCTCTGAAGTTTAGGTACTTCAGATATTGACCTAATTCTCTTCACAGACACTGCTTGATCTGCTGGGTATTTCCACAATGTTGCGTATTTATTTCTAGTATCTTCAGTGTTTTACTTTGTTTTAGTATAAAGGGAGTACTAAACCATCATAGATTATTTTGAATCCAAATGAAAGACTTGTCTGCTATCTCATTTGAATGTAAACAAATGCAGTTGCACTATTTTGAAAAAGCACAGGGGAGATACTCCTGAGGTCCGACCAATGTTTATCCCTTAGTTGAAGTTACAAAGAAAACAATTGCTTGATCATTGTTTTTAGGAACTTACTGTGCATAAATTGTCCACTGTGTTTCTTATATTAGAACAATAACTATACTCCATTTGTACACCATTACCTATAAAACTTGAAATGTTCTGTGATTGCAAAAGGTGTGGCATGAATGCAAATCTTCCTTTCACTTAAGGTACGTGCTTGTGATCAACTAACAGATGCAATTTGAGAATGTGAAGTCTATTTCTTTTTTGAAATGCTCATGTGCATGTGGTACCTACAAGGCCATCGACTTTTCTTTTACTCTTTCACAAGATATGGGTCTTGCTGGCTGGGCCAGCATTTATTGTTCATTCCTAATTGCCCTTGAGAAACTGATGGTGAGTTACTTCTTTGAGCTATTGCAATCCATTTGGTATAGGCACACACACACAAAGTGTTGTGAGGGAATGAGTTCCAGGATTTTGACCAAGTGACTGTGAAGGATTGGTGATACATTTCCAAGTCAGAATAATGGGTGGTTTGGAGAGGAACTTGCAGGTGTTTCTGTCTACCTGATGTTGTCCTTCCACATAGTAATGGTTAGGGGTTTGGAAGGTGCTGTACCTTTGATGCATCCTGGAGATATTGTAACTGCCATGCATTGGTGGCAGAGGGAATAATATTTGTGAATGTGGTGTGATGAAGGGGGCCACTTTGTTCTCGATGATGTCAAGCTTCTTGAGTGTTGCGCATATTCGGGCAAATAGGGATCATTCCATCACAGTGCTGACTAGTACCTTGGAGAAGGTGGACAGGCATTGGGCAGATAGGAGATGAGTTACTTGCTACAAGATTCTTAGATTGTAACCTGCTTTTGTGGTTACAATCTTGACATGGCAGTTGACTTGAGTTTTTGGTCAATGGTAATCTCCAAGATGCTAGTAGTTGGTAAATTCAGTGATGGTAACACCATTGAATGCCAGGGGGCTGTGATGAGATTGTCTCTTATTGGTTAAGGTCATTGTGAATTGGCCATGCTAAATTGCCCGTAGTGTTAGGTAGAAGGGGTAAATGTAGGGGTATGGGTGGGTTACACTTCGGCGGGTCGGTGTGGACTTGTTGGGCCGAAGGGCCTGTTTCCACACTGTAAGTAATCTAATCTAATCTCAGCTCAGGGCACAGCAAATTCTGGAACTTGAGTCTTCAGGAATATGGCCAGAATGGTCTGGTCAATGTTCCCAAGGGAATGGGTTCAAATTGCACCACAATGATCAAATTTTAATTCACAAAAATCTGTAATGACTCTCCTGCTCCTCGGATGCTGCCTGACCTGTTGTGCTTTTCCAGCACCACACTTTTTGACACTGGTGACCATGAATTGACCGTTGTCAACTTTTTAAAAAAATCAAAACCTACCTTGTTCACTAAATGAAATTTTATAGGGAATAAAAGTATGCCATTCTCACTTGGTCTGACCTACATGTGACCCCATATCCATAGCAATGTGGTTGACAGTTAAATACCATCTGAAAAAACCTAGCAAGCCATTCAGTTGTAACGAACTGTTTCAAAATCTAAAGGAAGCAATGAAACCAAATGGACCACCTGGAAATGACTAGAAATGACTATGGTATACATTGCCCTGTCAACTGTGTAAAGTTCCACTTCCTAACATGGGGGGACTGTATCAGTACTGGGAGAGCTGCCCACAGCCTAGTCAAGTAACAGCCCGATGTAGTCATTCTAACAAAACTATAGTTTATAGACAATGTCCCAATCAACACCATCAAAATTCCTGGCTATGTACTGTGCTACCATTGATTTACCAGAAGTAATGGCACAGTGGTTAGGAAGGAGTTGGTGTGGGAGCCCTCCACATTGACTCTAGGCCTTAGGAAGCCTCATGGCATCGGAAAATATAGGTAAGGAACATGCTGTCCTTGATCCCTACACCTTAGCTCGTGAATCATCACTACTTCATGTTAAAGACTAATTTTTGGTCTCACTAAGGAGGACAAGGACACAGGAACTACTCTGCAAGGGGGGAGATCTAGGTGTATCACCAAGAGTAAATCCAGCAATATCATTCCAAAAATATAAAATAATCAAGTGTCAGAAAGGAGATGGGAGAGGAGTGAAAATAAGTACAATAACTATCACCCGAAAAATGCTTTAAAAATGTACTAGAGAAACTGCTGGACTTAAAGATTGAGGTCCCCTGGATCTGATGGGATTTGTGCTGGAATATGGAGGAGGTAGTTACAGTGATAGTGGATGCCCTGGTGGTATTCCTACAAGAATCCTTAGATGCTGGAAATGTCCCAGAGGATTGGAGAAGTGCCATTGTAACACCCTTATTCAAAAAGAATGGAGATGAAATTCAGATAACTACAGACCAGTTAGCTTCATATCTGTCAATAGAAAGGTTCTAGAATCTATGATAAAGGATTTAATAGCAGAGCACTTAAAATGTATATTACAAACAAGCACAGTTAGTATGGTTTCATGAAATGGAAATCAGTTCTAACAAATGTACTTGAATTCTTTGAGGAGGTTAGAAGGAGGGAATAAAGGGAACAAAGGGAATCAGAGGCTTTCTCCCAAAATATACTTGGAACTTATAGCTTCCTGCTATAAACCCTAATCCTTCATTTCAAAAACTATTTTAACACCAACTGTACAACTCACTGTGGATTGGTTATACTGCACCTAAATTTAGGAAAGCTTCATAAACATTATTATGACCTCAGCAGCCACATGAGATAATTCAGCAGCTAATTTGTAAATAGTTAATGATGCCTTTAAACAGTGCTGCCCTTCTTTGTGTTTAGCATTATGATCAGGTTTACATAGTTAAACAAGGGTGTTGTCTGCAAGATCAAGTTCAAAATTGGCAGTGCCAATGACAAATCAATGTTGCATCATCTTGCAGGTTTATATATCACTGATGGTTGTTAGGTACGCATAGAGAAAGGGTTTTCCTAAAAACAGTATTCTGTGTATATCTAGTTAGAAGCATGCTCCAGCATCCTGGAATCCATTTTTAATCCTGATGTATTTGCTTGGAGTCTGTAAAATTAGTGCTGTTTGACTCAACTTAATACTTAAAACATTTGAAAATAAGGAGAGAACTGTTCCAAACAGAATTATGTTGTAGAGCTACTGTCACCACTGTCACTATGGTAGCAGTTCAGTCTGCTCTGAGCTGTTACCATAACAGCACTGCCTCACATTATGCTTGTTGGAATGACATGACTTTTTAAAAAATCAGTATATTGGCTAGCTGACAGACACTGCTTTGCCATAGCATGGTCAATAACTTAGAGTCATGACTGCCTTTGTCAATTGAGTTGTTAAAATCACAGCAGAAGCACAGTGATTGTGTTCCAGGCATATCCAACAGTAATGACAATCCAGCCAAGGTCTTATTTACTAAAGGAGATGGTTCATACAGGCAAAGGTCAATTTACAATAGCCTGAGGAGAGGTTTGTCCTAAGTGAAGTGGAGACACAAAAGGTAAACTCAGATATTTCAGAATTTTTGCAATGTGTGACTTGAATGGCTTTGTTGAAAATATTCCAGAGAATAACCTTTTATTTGAAACATTCTTTCATTGAATTGAAAGCTATTACTTGCTGACAAATAAAACCAAGAGTGATATTTTAGCACAGAATTTACTCTGCAATAACACTAAGGCCATCAGATCTTTTATTTGTAAGGCTTTAACAAGTCCTTGTTTACACGCAGAATTTGAAAACATGGAACTCCAGATGCAATTCCACCAAAGTTACTTCTTCATCTGAAGGATAAATAAATTAAAATAAACCATCATGGGTAGATCTATAAAGAAAGACATTCAATGTACCTTCTGTGTCAAAATCAATTGTTGAGAAAGCTTGATTTTCAAACGGCCACCCAATCAAATATATCATTCTTTAAAGGCAGGTGATTAACATGCAAATGATAAGTATGACAACAAAATAGCGACTAAATATGATACAAGGAGATTACACTTTACTTGTTCAAATCTAGTAACATGACTGACTTGATGGAATAACCTGAGACTGTTTCTTGACAACTAGAGGAATGTACCCTAACATGCTTCCGAGAGTAATAACCAGGATCAATCGCAGATACAGAGACAGGATTTGCTGCTATGTGCTTATAGTTATGTAATAAAAACTGAAAGGTTGGAGAAACTCAATGGGTCTGTTAGCAACTCTGGAGAGATAAGGTGAGTTAGCATTTTAAATCTGATATAACTTTTTTCCACATCAATTGAGCATCAATTATGGAGGAAGTAGATGCTTGTGGATATGATGCCAATCAGGAGGCCTGCAATTCCTGGATGTTGTCAAGTTTCATAAGTATTGCTGGAGCTGCACCCAGTATTTATATGGGTAGTACAGTTCAGTCTTTTGTCAGTGGTAACCGCCAGGATATTAGTAGTTGGGGATTCAGTGATAGTAATGGTATTGAGTATCAAGGTGGGATATTATGATTGTCTCAAGCAGGAGCTTGCCATTGATGTGAATGATGCTGGGCAATTACCTAGCCATTTTAACATAAGGACAAATGCGGGCAGAGTTACAATGTTTAAAAGACACTCAGATAAGTACATGAACAGGAGAGATTTGGAGGGATATGGGCCAGCAACAGACAGGTGGGACTAGACTAGTTTGGGACTATATTCAGCATGGATTGGTTGGATCGAAGGATCTGTTTCCGTGCTGTATGGCCCTATGACTCTGTAACTGAAAGGTGTAGTGTTGGTAATGAGGTCAGCCAGGTGGATCTCATAGAATATGAGTTTGCTGATTGGGGCTGTTAATCTGGTCCAATCAGGGAACCCTGGCTGACAGATACAAACAAGAGTGTCCCTCCCTCTGAGAGCTAGCTCTGAGGGAGCCAGAGCAGTGTCAAGTGCAAATAAAGAGTGAGTTGGTGATGGGATACTGGCCTCTATAGAGTTACTTCATCTACAACTGTTGTAAGAGAATAAAAAACAAGAATGTCAGACATCCTGTTCACTGAGAGTTGGCTCTTAGTGAACTGGGAGCTGGATCAGTGTCAACGACCCTGAGCGTGTAAATAAATAGTGACTTGGTGACGGATACTGGCCTCGGTAGAGATATTTCAAAAAGGTGCTGGGAAATGATGGAAAAGTTTCCAACCTTTCACATATCGGTAGATCAAAGATTACCTGTATAAAATTCAAAAAAGACTATGAATTTGGAATATACAAACAAACCATATTTCAATAACTGACCTTTGATAGCAAAGAGCAGAAAGAAACAATGATGAATACACCAATGGTACTGAAAGTTCTTGTTTCCCTTTCTCTCTCCCTCAATCCCAGAAACCAGGACTATAGAAAAAGCAACTTGGGAAATTCATTGTTCACTGAGAAATTGAGAATTGGTGTGGAGAAAGAATTATTCCTTCAAAAGCTGTTAAAAAAAAGCCGTGAAAAGATTTTACTGAGTCCATGTTTGATATTAAAATGTTTATGGAGCAGGACTACAAAACAGCCCTGTCTTTGAAAGTAAAAAGATAATTAAGTGCTTAGAGGTGAAGTTCTGCCTGCAAGCCACTAAAATAGAAATTATAAAATGAGAAGTAAAATATAAAAAAGCTAAAATCTAAGGGTAATGACATAGACAAACTAAAACTGGAGCAGTGGAGATTTGAATTAGATTAGATTAGATTAGATTACATTACATTACAGTGTGGAAACAGGCACACTATGGGCAATTTAGCATGGCCAATTCACCTGACCTGCACATCTTTTGGACTGTAGGAGGAAACTGGAGCACCCGGAGGAAACCCACGCAGACACGGGGAGAACGTGCAAACTCCACACAGTCAGTCGCCTGAGGCGGGAATTGAACCCGGGTCTCTGGAATTAGAAAGGACCGAGAACTCGAGCAGTGGAAGAAACAGAGAAGGACAGGAACAAAGACACCTGGAATGAATTCCAGGCAGGGAACTATAAAATAAAACATGAATTTAAATTCAGACTGCTTGAGCAGAGAAGTAAGATGAAAAATCAGCTCTGGTGAGAAAATCATGCCAAAATTAAAATTTAGGGTGTGAAGTATTCAAGTTTTCCTGTTTAATTGCTAATTTTGATGAAGAAGAGGTGAATGTTATCTTTAAATCTTTTCAAAGATTAACTAGGCAAGTAAATCTGATTCAATCTTTGTGATATCAAGAAATGTCCGAAGCCACTAGAGACTGTAAAGACTATGGATCCTGACAATATTTCCTCAATAGTATTGAAGACTTATGCTCCAGAACTAGCTGTGGCTCTAATTAACAGTTCTGGTACAGTGATGACAATGTATTGGGGAAATACTCTCCATTATTAGAGTCATATCTAGCTCAAAGGAAGATCACAGAATCCCTTCAGTGAAAAGAGTCTGCACTGACCCTCTGAAGAGCATCCCACTCAGACCCACCCCACCACCCTATCCCAATAACCCCACATTTACCATGGCTAATCTGCCTAGCCTGTACAACCCTGGATAAAATGGGATAATTTAGCATGGCCAATCCACCTAACCTTGCACTGTGGGAGGAAACGAGTATGCAGAGAAAGCTCGTGCAGACACAGGGAGAACGTGCAAACTCCACACAGACAGTCACCCAAGGCTGGAATTGACCCTGGGACCTTGATGGTTTCTAACCAATGAGCCACTATACCACCGTGCCATTAAAGATGTTTGTGATTTTAGGCTGGTATAATAATACCATTTTACTGTGGGGATACTATGGGAAGTTTATTACTTTCCATTGGCAAGCATGGCCATGTTGAGGACTTCAGAAAACAGTATTGATGGTGACCTGACATGACTCAAGATATGTCTTTATAGTACATTCTAGCACAAATTGGAGGAGGGTGTAAATGGTAGGAAATGAACAGGTGTCATGAATTTGGGACAGGCACAAATTTACAGTGCAGAATCTACATGTTCCTTTGGAGATAGGGTTTGAAGTTAGAACTGGAATAAGATTTGAGGACAAGCATTCAGCTGGCTCCCTGCACATTCCCACCTTTGGGTGATTTTACCAGCAACATGGTCAACATAATGAATTACCATCCAGCATCAGCAGCTAAATACTGTATTTAGGCCACTTGAGAAATTAATTGTGTGCAATATGCTGCTTCCGTCAGGATCTAATTAATATCCAATGGGCTCCTTCTGAGGCTGAAGTCAGGGGTTACATGGATGGAGTCTCCTGGCAGCCAGAGGGCCATTAATGACTTCTCTTAAACTCTCTACCATTCAGGGATCTGAAGGCCAAAGCAGAGGCTGCAAACACTCCTGTATAGGAGTTCCTCCTTCACAGAGATGGTTGACAAATGTTTTCATTCGTTCACATTTCAATATATAAATTTCCTCATCTTGAAGCATTCCCATTATCCCCTGGTGCATCAGCAGTACCCACTTCTCCAGCATGACTACTGGCCATCCACACTGACGAGTGCTGTGAACAGTTTGGGAACCTGTTCTCCACGCTTAGCTGGATAGTGAATGTTGGCTTCGATTAGATTACTTACAGTGTGGAAACAGGCCCTTCGGCCCAACAAGTCCACACCGACCCGCGCCCAACAAGTCCACACCGACCCGCCGAAGCGCAACCCACCCATACATTTACCCCTTCACCTAACTACGGGCAATTTAGCATGGCCAATTCACCTAACCTGCACATCTTTGTAACTGTGGAAGGAAACCGGAGCACCCGGAGGAAACCCACGCAGACACGGGGAGAATGTGCAAACTCCGCACAGTCAGTCGCCTGAGGCGGGAATTGAACCCGGGTCTCTGGCGCTGTGAGGCAGCAGTGCTAACCACTGTGCCACTGTGCCGCCCACTATGTGAAACCAGCATTGGCCGTCTCTTCCATAATGCTGCAGGACCTTGTTGTCAGAAGATACCATTGGAGTCAAAAGATGAAAACAGAAGACCTTTCAGATGTGGTAGTGTTTGACCCTGTGTTTCTGTTTCATTTCCAATCTATTCAAAATTCCAGTTTGGAAGTGGATGTTGCTGGGATGGTCTATCTGCTTTGTCATTGAACATATCATTTGGGCTGTGTTTAAAGACATTACCAGGTCAGAAATTCCACCTGTGACCATTATCCTTGTGCTAACAGAACTAATGCCAGTACACATAAACTCCATTATTGGCTTGATAAAGATCCACAATTGACTAAATAAATCCAGTTAAGATTGACTACCTTCCAAAACAGTTGGTTCTTCCCTTTGCAAGCAGAATAACATTTTTTCATCTTGTTTTTTGGCTCCTTCCCGACCATTAACCTTCAGTCTACAGTGGTGGATAATGACTCTGAGTAGTCATCATCCAGAACAGGAAGATTTGACACAATAGATTAGTTTCAGTAATAAGACAATAAATAAGATTTTGTCAGATACAAGTTAGATACAATATCTTAGTTTGAGTAGAGTTTAAATTATTTGATATACAGTATGCATATATTTTGTTAATAAAATGTGAAAATTATTTCCCAAGTCAGTTAAGACTGCCTTGTTTTGTGTATGTAATGGGTTTTTCTTTTATGTCTGAATGAGCACCCTCTTTTCATAACTTGCTTGCACCATTATTCAAGCTTTCACTCTATTGCTGAGGAAACTGAAAAATATGTGTGCTACAATAAGCAGATAGTTATTTGCCTTTGTTTGATATTAGAAATCCACTGAGAACTGAATGGCTTTGAAATAATTATTAATGAGGATCGACAGTTTAAATATTTCATTAAGATTAACATAACAAAATGTTGAAGAAGATGAGGCACAGACGTTGCAGCAAGCAATAAAGAAAGAAATGCTAAAATACCTGTCAGATAATGGGAGACCTGTTGGGACTCATTTGTATTAAAGCTGCTGTACAATTAGAGTACAAAGATTCACGATGACAGCCTATAATTAGTATTTACTCCATTCATAATTGTAGATATTGGTTCTCGTGTTATCATTGGAAATAATGTTTAAGATCAGGGATTAGAACACTTCAAATAAAACACATATCTTAGTTCTGTTATATCTCATTTATCTCTTGTAATGAAATAAAACTGGTCCAGAAACTAGAACAGACAATATGCATTACCGCTGTATTGAAAGCCAGTTCAAATGAGGTATCTTTAGGCAGGTTTCCCATTTTGATAGTTGAATAGAAATACTTTGAGATTCTGAATTAAAATGTACTTTAGCTCTGCAGCATAATAAGTATTAAGAAGTGATGAATAGCTTCAGTCAAAAACGTGATGATTATGAGAATGATCTATTCATTTTTTTCTCAAAATTCTTCAACTCCCTTCTTCTTCTTTAAGGTCCTCCTTTTAATCCAGATCTTTAACCAAGTTTTTGGTCACCTCTTTCAATAGTTCCTTTTCTCAGTATTTGTGTCGCTGTGCTTTTGTGAGGCACCTTAAGGTGTGTTTCTAAATTAAAAATGCTGCATGACTCCAGGTTGCTTTTGCCATTGATCTGGCTCTTGTTGTTCTGCTTTCTTTTCCAACAGATTTATCATAAAGTGGTTTCTGATTGTACAATCCAGTTATGCTCCCTTCCAGAAAACAGCCTTATGTATCTGTTAATATTTTTCTCTTCCTTTTTCAAACTGCATTTGTGAAGCTTTGTGTTTCCTTTATTTGGAGTAAGAGATAGTTGTGTTGCACATTGCCTCTGCAAGTAATGTACTCCCAGAGACACAAAGACATTCACTTTCTGCTTGCTCCAACACTTAAATTAATAGCATAAAATTCAGTTGATCCAACACTTAAATTAATAGCATAAAATTCAGTATTTTTGTCCCAACGGGTACTTTTCCAGTTGTAAAATGAAATCGGTGTTGTACAGGCACATTTCTAGAGATACTCACCTCCAAGACTGCATCGGAACACAAATTGTTGAACTGCTGTGACACCTTGCAAGGGCATGTCGAAATGCTGGTATCTGTCGTTCTGGCTTTCAATCTTGGACTCAATTAAAATGCCTAGATATTGGGTGGCCATTGTACTGAGCCGTTGACAATGAGAAAAGATGTGCAGAGACCTGCCCAAAGTTGGTGCCAGACTTCTACTTTCTCCTGGTTTTGATTGCAGGCCTGTCAATATATTGAGCATTTGAATTTGCAAAACCATTAGCTATCTTCTATTGGCCACTCATGGAAACATTAATGCAAATTATCTGCAGCAGAACTTGTGTGCAACCTTTTGGCAACTCTCTTATCCTTGTTGTTTGCCTGAGATTTTCAAGCTCAGTGTCTTACTTATGTGCTTTTAAACTGCACTCAAAAGTACATGCAATATTATTAGCTGAAGTGGTGACAGTGAGTGTGAGAGCAAGTCGTGTTGATTTGTACTCAATTGCATCTCTGTCTTCATCAATCTTCTCTTCCAGTGGTCCATGTTGCAGTTTTGGGTATCGTTAAGGCACAAGGGTAGAGTTATCGTGAGAAGATGCTGGATGGAAGCAAGGGGAGGATAAAAGATGAATGAGGTGCATGCTTACACATTTCCGAAGAGATTATGCAATCAGGGAGAATTTAATTCTGAGAAGGAGGATTAGATATGAGCAGAACCTAATTTTTAGTGGTTTCAGTGCCATCACTGACTATGACTGACTGCTCCAATGATGATGACCCTTGACGAACAAAATATTCAAAGGCTATCATGGACAGGGTGAAATGTGCATGTGAAGACACAATCTGATCAGCTGCAAACTTATCAAATGGTGGAATGGGTTTGAAGGGCTGAATGACCTACTCTTGCACCTGATTCACATATCCATATATAAACATTTGTTTATGAAAGGTCATTGAACTTTGTATCATCCCACATTCAAGTCTTTTCATTGGACTCCTGACATGGAATCTGTCACTATTGTCTTCTGAATCCTCACAGATAGTTGACATCTCTCCTCCTCTGCAACTCTTCAACAGAGACTTGCAGTGTAGAACTGGTGAATCATGGAACCTGCTCTCTGCCGTAATTTAGTATTCTTCTTGCCTACACTTCTTTCTGCAACCTGCTCCAGCCAAAATACAACTCCTCTTTAAATGTTTTATGTTGAGGTTAAGCAATGGAAAACCAATTTTAAGTCATGCTAGCCTCTCATTAGTCAAGCCAATCAAAAAAGTGTGTTCAGCACTAGTTGCATGCAGTAACCATTTAAATGAGCAAGTAGGGTGAAGTTTATTGGCTTCTGGCAGCAGAAGCAATGTGTGGGCTAATCATGTATTGTGAACTCTAAAGGTACTTGTACACATTATTCAATTCCAAAATCCCTGAGATGGTTGTTTGTAGACTGTAGATCAGAATTTAGGCAATTATGATCAGGTGATCCTACATATTTCCATGAAATATACAGGTGAAATAATTTCACAGAGGCTGTTATCCTGTCACCAATTCATCCTTTATTTACACGTGCATTATATTTGACACTGGTCTGGCTTCCTCAGAGTCAGCTCTCAGACTGAACAGAACCTCTGACATTCCTGTTCTTGTCTGTCAGCCAGGGCTTCCTGATCCAGATTAACAGCCCCGCTTAGGGAACTCTTTCTAGGAGGTCCGCCTGGCTGACCTGGTTATTATCACTACATTCCTCCTTTTCTAAGTTCGGAGATGTAGGCCTGTTCTTTCTCTTGTCGTGCCTCCTGGGTCATTTTTGCAGCCTTGGCCGTGAGCAATGTGTACTGGATCATAGCATGCCTCTTGCACCCAGAGGGTCTCAGAAGAAATTCATCCTCTTCTTCATTCGGTAAAGGCATTGAGGCTGTGATATCCACCATGCCCATCTCAGACTCCAACTATTCTTCGGCACTAAATGGAGGGGGAGAACTCATTGATTCTGATAGCCTTTTCTGGCTGTTCTGAGAGGCAAGGTATGTTTTGCCCCCGCCCTGTTTGCGTGTTTGCAGCTTTCGTGTAGTTCATGTGCTTATTCAGGATGGCCTCACCTACCTGAACTTTCTTTGTCTCAGGACCTGACCTCACGTTGACCATGCCTCTTACTCATGCAGGGCTATTTCTATAGTTTCAGCACCAAACTTCGTCCCTTGAAGTAAATGTCTATCTTGCTTGGAGGAGTCTTGTCTGGCATTTGCATTCCTGATGCTGTTTCACCACACCCCACACTGCCCCCAGGAGGGTCCAGGAAGATGAGGTTTAATCAGGTCTGGTGTCTTCTCCCTATTAGAGACTCTGCTGGAGCTATCCCTGTAGCCTGATAATCAAATAGGAAGCGGGGCAGTTTGGTATCGAGTGATGCTGTAAGCTGTTTCTTTAAGCCTGCCTTCAAAATTTGGACTGCTTTTTCCCACAGATCATTAGATGATGGATGGGAATGGAGCTGTACTTATATGGAGCTGAATGCAATCAACGTTTGTAAATACTTGCATTCCCTGTTGGTAAATGATGGCCCGTTGTCTGTGACCACCATTTCTGGGAGCCATGTATTGAAAAAGATGCCCACAGCCTTTCTATCATCATCCCAATGTTTGATGAATGAACTTATGGATGTACAATCACTTTGATTGGGCATCTACAATGATCAAGAACATTGAACCCTTGAACATGCTGGCACAGTCTATGTGTAACTGAGTCTAGGGTTTACCTGGCCATTCCCATGAATATGGGGGATCTACTAGTGTTAATTCCTGTCCTTATTGCCACTCTGGGCTCTGCCCCACCAAACCAACTATGTCTGCATCCAATCCTGGCCACTGGATATAACATCTTGCCAACATATTCGTATTAGAAACCCCTGGATAATCCTGGTGGAGTTCAGCCAGTATCTGGCGGCAACCTTTGCTCAGGACAATCACTCTTGCTCCCCATAATAATATGCCATCATTGACTGTGATCTGGCCTCTCTGGGTCCATACAGGATTTAATATGTGGGTGTGAAGGCCCTTTTGTTTCCCCTGTCACCATCAGCTGCTTTAGTTTTGTCAGGACCAGATTCTTTTGTGCCCACAATCTGATATTGTCAGCAATGAGCAGAAGCCTGTCTGGAAAGTATAACACCAGAATGGACTCTTCCAGTGGTGACACCAGGGGTGGTGTATCTGTCAGTAGGAGGCAGCTCAAGGCAGCTGCATTTGCTACTTAGCCTCCTGGACGATGTTCCAACTTGTAAACATATGCACTTAAATTCAGCAATGGGCTGTCATTCTAAGCTGAAGCTATGGGTGGCAAAACCCTGATCTGTTTGAGTCACCCCAGCAGGGGTTTGTGGTCTGTTCCTGTTACAAATCTACATCCGTATTGTTGGAACTCTCTCACACCAAAGATGACTACCGAACTTTCCTTGTCTATCTGTGCTTTGCATCAGCCGAAGTCTGGGATGCATATGCTATGTGGCGTTCCTCTCCATTGGGGCCACGTATGAACCAACCCTATCCTGATACTGTGTGGGAAGGCATCACGTCAGCACCAGATCCTGTTTGGGCCCATAATGTGACAACACCTTAGACAATGATGGCTGATTCGTTACTTCTCTAAATGCTACATCTTGGCTACGAGAGTATTTCCAAGACTGATGCTTTTTCAACAGCAGAAATAAGGATGCCAGGATGGCGGCCAGGTTACGTATGAAATTTCTGTGATAATTCACTTATCTGATGGTCTCTCAGCCTCACATTAAGGGTTAAACCAAAGGCACATGTGTCTTTTAGTCATGCTACCCTTGTCAAAAATCTCAACACAGATATCCCTGATTCTCAAATTGTCGAATAAAACCAACAGCTTCTCAGAATTACAGGAGGCTTGGGAGGGTGTCATAATAGTCCTTAACTAAATCTATCAAGTCTTCAAAAGGTTTTGGTATCTGGTGCATCAGAAAACATTAGGCTCTTAATAACCGAAAAAGGTGTGGGTCTGAAAGCTGTCAAGAGAATGACTCATTGCTTTTCACCCAAGGCAATACAGTGAAGCATTTCATGCAGACTTCAGAAGAGCATTGGTTCCTGCTTTGCTCTGTTGCCTATGAGGAGAAAGTGAGGTCTGCAGATGCTGGAGATCAGAGCTGGAAATGTGTTGCTGGAAAAGCACAGCAGGTCAGGCAGCATCCAGGGAACAGGAGAATCGATGTTTCGGGCATAAGCCCTTCTTCAGGAATCCTGTTGCCTATGTACAGTGGATGTCCTTATAATGTTAATGTTGGGATCCAAAAAGTGAATTCCATCATAGCATCATAGTTAATAAACTTTTTCTTATTTCATCCTATTTTTAACTAACAAAATGAAGATTTAAATTAAGATTTATGTCATTGGGAACCTTGTGACTCCACACTATCAGCAAGTTTGTGGTACATTCAGTTACATTAATGACTTCCATTGTACAATTCCAGCTGAAAAATCGCCTTTTCTGTTCTACACATCATGGAGCAAATGACTGCAGATAAAGATGCAAACAAGAATTGTTTGTAACTGACAATCCATCCCTAACGTAGACAGACAATAGTCAACAACTAATAAACATATGATAAAAGCTATGTTCAATTGATTAGAACAATATATTGAAATTATTAATTACGTTGATGTCTTTAATATATATCAGTTAAATTTAGAAATGAGTTGATGTTGTGAAAGAAGATGAAAGGAGTGATAAGATGTATTAGGAAAGAAAAAACATTGCAACTAAAAATCAGCAGAGGACACAATAAAGATATGTCAACGAAGCACCGCTATCTGATCTCTAAGCAGTTACCAAGCAACTTAAATGGAAGGTCAGACACAAGCAAGGTGAAGGGACAAAGAAATGAGGTATCCTTTTAATATAACAAAGAGAGACTGAATACTGTTGGATTCAGTGACAAGAATTGAGAGCTTTAGGACTGATTCAATTTTTTCTTTACTTGATATATAAACAAATAAAAACCACAGATGTTGTTTGAAGTAGATTTTGTTTATGTTTATGCAATTTATTTGAAATAAACATCTAAATAGAACTATCAGTATTTAAGATCTTTAAAAGTGTTTTTTATATCTAGATCTTGTGCAGATAATTGCACAATTTATTGCACACAGCTGCCTACCTTGTGTATTGTGTGGAAACTGAAAGTAGATAATTCTTTTTTCCACTTGATTTAACTTCGCACTGATGATTGCATTTGGCTGTTCTTAACCTGTTAGAGTACAAAGCATCTGTTTTAGTATTTGCTAGGGTGGCCACATAGACAATAGATCATCTAAACTACAGGGGCTTGGGTGAATTGTTGACATTGTCTACTCTTTTCAAAGAAAGGTTTGGCTCATTGTCTTTACTTTTCTACTGAATTAAACTATTCCCTAGTGCACAGATACCATAAAAGCATATATATCTAAATTACTACAATACCATTTTTTCATTCATTTGTGGGATTTGAGCATCACTGGCTGGCCAGCATTTATTACCAGTCTCTATTTATCCTTGAGAAGATGGGGGTGAGTTGCCTTCTTGAACAACTGCAGTCTACCTGCAGTGGGTTTACCTACATTGTTAGGGCTGGAATTCCAAGATTTTGAACCAGTAACAGTGAAGGAATGGAGATATATTTCCAAGTCAAGATGATGAGTGGCTTGGAGAAGAACTTGCAGTTGGTGGTGTTCCGATGTAGCTATTGTCCTTGTCCTTCTAGGCAGGAGTGATTGTAGGTTGAGATGCTGTCGAAGGATCTTTGTAGATAGTGCTACTGAGTGTCAGTGGTGGAGAGAGTGGAGGTTTTTGGATGCTATGCCCATCAAGCAGACTGCTTTGCCCTGGATGGTGGCGAGCTTCTTGAGTGTTATTGGAGCTGCACCCATCCAGGCAAATGGGTGCTTCACACTCCTGACTTGTGCCTTGTAGATGCTGGCCAGGCTTCAGGGAGTTATGAGGTGAGTTACTTGCCACAATATTCCTAGCTTCTGACCTGTTCATGTAGCCACTGTGTTTAAGTGGAGAGTCCAGTTGAGTTTTGATCAGTGGTAACCCCAGAATGTTGATAGTCAGGGAACTGATAGTGGTAACACCATTGAATGTCAAAGGGGAGTGGAGATTGTCTCTTATTGGTAATGGTCATAGCCAGGCATTTGTGTAGCCCAAATGTTGCTTGCCACTTGATAGCCTAAACCTGGATAGTCTCCAGAACTTGTTGTATTTGAACATGACTGCTTCAGTGTCTAATGAGCTGTGAATGGTGCTGAACATTATGCAGTCAGTAAACGTCCCCATTCACTGGAAGGTCTTTGATGAAGGAGCTGTATAACACCATGACTCTATGATAATACTCCTCTCAGAGGCATCTGGGCCCTACACCTCCACCCTGCTGGCACCCCTCCAACCCAAGAAAGTTCAAGCGAAGGAGCGTCCATTAGCCTTTGGCAGCAAGATTCTCAGCATCTCTGGGCTGTCCACACAAAAACGTCATAGGATCACCTGACCTAGCAACCAAGGCCAATGGACTCAATTTCTGAGCAGGCTTCCTCCGCCCCAGCTGTGCAACATGGGACACCACTGAGACAAACTGGGAGGAGAAAAAGAAGAAAACTTAATGAGGGAACTTTGGTGGCGAGGTATCACGCCTATATAAATTCAAAGTGTGACTCTCTGTGCAGCCCCTAATGTAAATGTGCCAGCATGATGCTTAAGTTCATGACAACTCAGAATATACCATGGATCAATATCTGTGCTGCAGTAAGCAAGATGAACAACGTATATATTGAACTATGGGTTCTGTTGATACTGTTGCTACTCATACTGAAACATTCCCTAGTTTCTGTATCCAAAAGTGCTGGATTGAAGTTGTCAAATGTATTTGGGGCAAGGTGTATATTAAACAGGGAGGCAAAGCATTGGGCTCACCAAGGATTAGGGGCCCCTGAGGTCTGTGTACTGTGCATGGGACTGTGTGTAGCATTCTTTCCCTCTAAAGTGCCTCACCTTCTGCAGCCTCACAGATGAGACACTTACCCTGCACACTCTGGGTCTGTTTGCAGCCATTATTTTTTCCCATTGTATCTTTAAAATTTCAGCATGATGGAAGGTGACAGTGCTTAGTCAGTGTTCTTCTAGCCTCCACTGCAACAAATTTGAGGTCCGAACATCCAGATCCCCTTCCTGCAAACCCCTTGGTTTCACAACTCCACTGGCACCCACTAAACCTGCCTCTATGTGTTTCACCTTCCCACATTTCCCTCCTAGTCCCTAGCATGTGATGTGACCATGCAGAGTGTGTCATGCATTGCTCTCTTGCTTGATACCAGGGTTCTCCTGATCATGGACAAAAGCCTCTCCTACATTATCCTTTCCCATCCATTCTTTATTGTATTCCACACTTAGAAATACAGTTTCCCTCCTATTCTCAATTCCCTCCCGATCTGTAGTTGTCTCAATATTCATGAGGCAAGTTACAGCTTTCAAAGGCATTAAACATACTACAATCTCCTTGAATTAGCAACTCATTGCTTCCTGGTGAAAAACTCACTACCTGGCAGATGCATAAATGATGCAATGCATACTGAGATAGGCCTCAATTAGGGTGTTTTGAGAAGATTTGTAGCTCAGGTTGAGGTTCTGACTGAGAAAAAGAACAGAAATGACATCACCATAGGAAATGACATCACCACAGGAAATGACATCACCACAGGAAATGGTATCACCAACCCAAGGAAACCCAAACATATAAATAGAAAGCAAGAAACACAAGCACTACTTCATCCGGAAACTCACTGAAGAAGTTACTTAGTACGGTGACTAAACATCTGAAAATGAACCTTCCAGCTCAGCGAGCAAACCTACACCCATAGGCCTCAATGGACTTCTCATCCGATCCTGTCACAAATATCACTCAGATCCTTATAAGATCTCCCCCCACATTTTTCTCACAGTTTCCATTTTAAGCTATTGAAGATTTGTACTTACATAGCATCTGTAATGCCCTGACATTTTCACAACCAATGAAAATAACTTTGAAAAGGCAACCTTTCCTGCAACTTGTTGTTTCGATCTCACCATTGTGGTTTTGCCTCTGCCACAGTAATGATGGTTCCTTAATCCAAGTTAAAAATTGCATCCTCCATTACTGTGACCAAGATGCAGTATTTTTTGTGCAGCCTCAGACATGAGAACACCATTACCATCCAAAGCCTTTGCTTTATTTTTCTGCTCAGTGCGACCATGCTTCCACTCTTAGTCATCCTGATTGTAGCCAGATTATCTCACACAATGGTGTTTCCCTCTCCTCCGGCCAATTATTTCTGGAAGTTCCAAGGCATTTGTTCTTACTCCATTCTTTTTCTATTTGATATGCAACTGTTTGGTAATTTTTCACAAATTTGGCTCCAGCTCTACACTGACGATACCCAGTTTCACGTCTGAACTACCTACCTCTAACAAGGTTTTGCTCGAATGCTTGGCCATGAGACAACTTTAAACGATTTACATTTCTGCAAGCTAAAATTGATAAAACTAAAGTCATTTTCATGGTCTCTGACAACAAATAATTAAATATTTCTGATGTCAAAACTTGCTCAGAACAGAAAGCCATTACAAATGAAAAGCAATTAAAAAAAGAGAAGATGTGAAAGGAAGAAAGGATGAATAAAGCACAAGGTGATCGTAGGCGAGGGCATTGTGAAAGTGTAGAATATCAGACAATGGCTCGGCCAACCCTAAAATACTCATTACAACTTTAACTTCTTTTCACTTCTCTGTTAATAAATATCAAAAGAAATATAAAATAGTCTATTGCCTATCTTGTGCTAAATCCCAAAATCCCAATTTGCCCCAACTTTAGAAGAGCTAACTGTAGGTGGTTAATTTGAATGGGAAACATTAAATACTGGAAAAGGACAACAACACTACTGGAGTTAATGAAGTCGATATCAAGCAATAATCCCCCTCAATAGGCATCTTGCCACTGCCTGGTGAGAATCGTGTCTCATTGCCTGCAACTCAGTTGGAAAATACAGCTGGTTGCTTCCAATGTCTCACTAGATTTTTCATATTATTGTCTTTGATTTCTTGCTATCACTCGTGTTGTTTAGGGCCCCATAGATTTCTGCCCAAAGTGTCTCTAACACATTTCTGAGAGGTGGAGAAAGTATGTGGCTTGAAGTACAAGACCATGAAGGAGGAATTAGTCGAGGATTTTATCAGCCATGGTGGGGATGTAGATGCCAAAGTGTCCTTTATGGTGGTTGGCACGATTGGTGTCAGAAATGCACCACCCACTGCCACATTGCCAAAGGTAGAAATCCAGTGCTCAGGGCTCAGGGCTCATATCTGAAACAAGCATCAGACTCTTGTAAATCAAAAGCTAAGTGTCTTTTTTGAAGTGAATGCAAATGGAAAAGACTTGACATTGATACTGCCAGAGCAATGGTGCTTGAATGAGGGTGCAAACCAAGAAGTTATATTTTTTGATCTGTTTCTTTCTTATTTTCTCTGCAACAATTATCTTTCAGGTTACCTGTTTTAGTTTGAAAACAATGAAAGCAGAGAATGGAGGCAAGAAGTTGCATGGAAACATTTGTGTCTTATGTGGCAATTCCCTGAAATGCCTATGACAGTTTTCTGAATTATTCCTTGTTACTGCAAAATTCAAAATACAACTGAAGCACTGTATAGTTAAAAAGAGAAAGTACTTTGAAATGCCAAGCGAGATATATCTGAAAGAGATAATGCTCTGTTTTCTGTAGCTTTGTGTTAAGTAATCTACCATGCAGGAAACAATGCATTGCCATTTTGTAGAGTAATTTTCTGCTATTTTTAACATTAAACTGTATTGTTGTGCATGGCTTATTGGAGTACACTTTCTTAATTTGTTTCTCATCAATGGTTGGATCATTGATCTAACTGTATATTCTGATATTTCGAAACGTCATATTCCCAGGGTGACTTTAGCAACAAAATGGACCTATTATCATTTTGCTTCCAGATGTTTGCATTTGGTGAGCCTCTTTGATCCCTGCACCTGTCTCAGCTCAGCAGTTGGTGCAGTAATGCAAAAAGACTGATTTCAAAACTCAAACAACAAATGGTGGCTAAAACTAAGCCAGCGGTGTGAAAATGAACAGCCGGGCCTCCTGCATAAAGAAGTCAGTGTTCATGATAGAAGCACTTTACACCACTACATTTAGAACAAAAACGATCAGCAGCAATATCTACTCAATGAGTGTTTATGACACGATTAATAAGACTGCAAGTTATTCCCAACTGCTTAAGGCAAACATGCAGAACTTATTACTTGAAAATGACCCTCTGCCACAACACTTAAGATCCTTGATGAAAGCTTTGCCTAAGCATATGCCACTTATAGTTCATAAGCAGCATGTTCACAATGTGATATACACATTCATCAGACTTGGCGTTTAAACTAGGAGTTATAAATACACAACATGTTTCAGCACACCATGCTCTCATGGTAAAATGGTTAGAAATGTAAATATTCATCATTTTTCTCTGAAGATATATGATTTCTATGCCCTATGAGCTGATAAACACATGAAGTAAAAGCCCTTCATTTCAGTACTACCTCAGTTAAGGGCCTGAATCAATGTCATGAATAATGTATTTTTTTGGTGGGGGAGTAACTCCATGTTCATCTAGTTTCATATAAAAGTCACAGTATAAAGTAGTTGAGGAAATTTTTCTTGACCATATTGAGAGAAGTCAATAACAAAAACAATAAGATTATCCATCAACCTAATGCTTTTATTAAATTGCCCATAATTTCATGCCGCAGAATCTTGTGAATCATCATGTACCATAGCAATCAATCATAAATATAGGTAAGATGGCCATGCACTGGTAATGCATAACACCAGGGCAATGTTCTGAATATGATGCTATATTTGGGGTGGCATGGTGGCTCAGTGGTTAGCACTGCTGCCTCAAAGTGCCAAGGACCTGGGTTTTATTCCAGCCTCGGGTGACTGTCTGTGTGGAGTTTGCACCTTCTCCCTCGTCTGTGTGGGTTACCTCAGGGTGCTCCAATTTCCTCACACAATCCAAGGATGTGCAGGTTAGGTGAATTGGCCATGCTAAATTGCCCATATTGTTCAGGGACGTGTAGGTTAGATGCATTAGTCAGGGGGCATTATAGGATAGTAGAGGAATGGGTCTGCATGGGATACTCTTCAGACGGTCGATGTGGACCTGTTGGGCTGAAGGGCCTGCTTCCAAACTGGCAGATGGTCAATTTAATTCAATTTAAAAAAAGGAATAAAAAGCTAACCTAATGGTAACTATTCATGGCCATAAAATCCCATCTGATTCACTAATATCCATTAGGGAAGGAAATCTGTTGTCCCTACCCAGTCTAACCTATATGTAACTCTAGACTGAAAGCAATATGACTGACTCTTAGTGGGTCATTAAAGATGGGCAATAAATGGTGCCCTAGCCAGCAATGCTCACATTCCTTGATGTGGAGGTGCTGGTGTGGAACTAGGGTAGACAAAGTTAAAAATCACACAACACCAGGTTATAGAGCAACAGGTTTATTTGGAAATACAAGCTTTTGGAGCATTGCTCCCCCATCAAGTTGCTAGTCGGGCAGGATCATAAGACACAGAATTTATAGTAAAAGATCAAGGTGACGTACAACTGATGCAATGTATTGAACAAATCTAGATTGCTAGTAAGTGTTTCATCACTTAGAATGGATTGCAGGTTTCTATTCATTAATATGTAAATCCCAAAACTTCTTTCATGTTACATTCCTGAGATAACTTAAGGTTTTGTTTAAAAAAAAGGTGACATCTCAGCTCAGACAATGCATTAAAGGTGTGAGGTTAGAGTCTAATTGTATCCCAACCTTGAGTCAGATTAGTTCTATTTCCAAAGTAGGAATTTTTATAAAATGTCACATGGACTGACTGCCTACAGATTGTTGTATGATACTTTGATCTTTTATTATAAATTCTGTGACCTATGATCCTGTCCACTAGCTACCTAATAAAGGAGCAGCGCTCCGAAAGCTAGTGCTTCCAAATAAACCTGTTGGACTATAACCTGGTATTGTGTAAGTTTTAGCCACATTCAATGAATAAATATACAAAAATAATTACTGCAAGCCACATCTTGAAGAGCATAATTAAAGAAACAGTGTAAGCCTGGAACATTTTGCATTAACTTCCAAATACTCAAGACCATAAAAAAGTCCTGCTGCGTTATTCATAATCATGTAATGTTGCAAAGATTGTGCACGCCTGTCAGAGTGTAGAGATTTACCTTGGATGTTGCCATATAGTGGATGGTTTCAGACTTGCTGTTGATTATACTCAGCATATATTGTTTAAATTAATTAGCTGCAATGGAACTGAATATTGTAAAGATTGTGCCCTTGTCCTTCTGTACTTTTTATGGATTGGAATGAGAGAAGAAATGTTTTAAAATTTGGATTTCTGGAGGATTGCTATAAAGGTCATCCAGCTATAACGTGCTTCATCAACATGAATTCACTGTAACATGATTGACAAATTGGGGACACTGCTTCTACAGCGAAAAACATTTTAAATACATGTTGGCTGTAACACAACTACAGCACCGACACTTTAAGTGTTGTTTCTAAAATGTGATTTTTCTACAGTGCAGGGTTGCACAAGAATGGCGTCATCATGTTATTGAAGAAACTGACTGTATGTCTTGAAAGCAAGTAACCTGACACTCAATGCAAGTACTATTTACACAGCTGCTTGTTTGGGCAGTGGTTAAAGTGTGGTTGCAGATAAACTGGAGCTGAGAGGTTGTCGAGCTTTGCATGGTACAAGTAGCTGATTGATAACTAGTCATCAGTCCATAAACCAATGACAAAGTCTTCTGTTTGCCAACAACTAAGTCATTGGTTGTTGGGTAGCGGAACATCTTGGGGCCAAGACAAGACACAAAGTATTCATCAGATCTCTATTAGCTCAAGAGCTTGCTCTGTTCTCGACAGTGAAAAGAACTTTAAGCCTGAAGGAAACCAGCTTATTTTCCCTCCAGGTGTTGCTGCAAGCTGTGACTTTCAATTAATACAGCAGAGACCTTTAAGAGTGAACCAGCCACCCTGTCTGTCCTGCAATCCAGTGTGAGCATCCAGAAAAGGAAAACCGAGAAGTAGTATCCTGACCAGTGGAAGAACTGTGAACAGAGACCACTGAATCGTTTTCCCTGTTCTCTTCTGTCCATCACCCTAATTGATTGTGAGTGTGAGTGTGAGAGAGAGCGAGAGAGAGAGAGAGAGAGAGAGAGCGAGAGAGAGCGAGAGAGAGTGTGTGAGAGTGTGAGAGTATATGATAGCACGAGAGTGAGCTTAAAAGGGGGATACAGTTAAATTAGTAGAAATGTATACCATTATAGTTCATGATAGTTTACCTATAGCTACAGTCTAATTACTTGCCATAAATAATAACTTTTGTTAAGTACAGAAACCTCAACCATTCTGTCAACCTGGGTCTAAAAGTCAGTTGCATTTGGGACTTTGCATAATTTTAAAAACCTTTAACTTTTGTGACAACATTGAGAATAGTAGGACTTCTTTTCTAGCACATTAGCCCAGTGAAGCATAGGAATATTAAGCACTATATATCATGAGTGCCAGTTTCAATACCATCTTCCATTTTGCATCAATCATCACCTGAGTATTTCTGCTTGAAAACAAAGTGGCTGATTCGGAGACCAACCTCAATGTGCAGGGTGATTTGTTTAGTGCTACATAAGTGGTGACGGCATATCTTTTCTGATATACTCAAATACATTTGAGTTGTTCTACGGCACTGTTTGCATGGGAAGCAATGGGTCTACACAACCTATGCTGATGCAAACAGATCTCTGTATCTCAAACCTCTGAGGGCATGAGGTACTACCAAAATAAGTCTACCTGTACACAGTAGATTAAATATAGAACTTCCTTCAGTGGTAAGAGATGAAACTTGAATTAATGTAAACAATACAAATATGTAGCATTAAGAGAAACAGAAATCTTATTTCAAACTAAGTGTAATAAAACAAATGAAAAGTCAAAAAATCCCACAACTGTTTATAATGCAGATAAACATAGTTTTATGATTTAAAAAAGGAAGCAAGTTATTAAACTTTTTTAGAGCAGGCATTGTAAAATGTAGAAGATAGAATCTCCTCAGCCTACAACTAAACCTTGCCAAGGTTGAGACTTGGACAGACAAGTGGTAGGTAATACTTGTATCATGTTATTCAGAGCCATTATCCAAAAAAAATGTTTTTGACCTTCAACAACATCACAATGTGTAAGGTCATTTATGTCCTGAATCTATTCATTATCCAGAAGCTTAGTTATTCCAGCTGTATGAACAACTTAACTGGCTACAAAAGCAGAGCTGCATCTGAGATGTCTGTGTTGAGTGGTTCAGGTGCTGAGAGCAAACAAGATGCAACAGCAAATGCAAAGTCTGTTGTGAAGGAATTAGCCACAAGGACACATTCTGTGGCAGTGCTTGCTGCATACATTGTTCGAAGAAGGAGAAAGAAGGATGGCTCTCAGGAGAGTACAACTAACTTCTACATTTATAGCCTCTGCCTCCGCTGTTAAATCCCCTAACAAATGAGTACCTTGACCTGGATGCCTCCACATCTGTTTAGTATTCAGTTGTTACTTCTACTTTGAAGGAAAATGTATCACAAAAACGTGAGAATAGTTCTGCATAACTGATGACTGCAAGATATACAGTTTTAATATAGGAGTTAGTCGTGCTTCTGACATAGAGACAAAACACGACCCTGTAAATATTTAGCTTCTATAATTCTCAGGAAAAGCTGATAGGAAAAAACTGATTTTTCTCTTTCAAGAAATGCCAATCTATTGTGTATTTGGAGAATCTACATAAAAAGTTATGCACAGCACCTAATTGTTTTGTTATGCATCCCAGGAGAAAATGAGGGCTGCAGACATTGGAGCTCATAGTTGAGAGTGTAGTGCTGAAAAAGCACAGCAAGTCAGGCAGCATCTGAGGAGCAGGAGAATTGATGTTTCGGGCATACACCCTTCATCCTGATGCCTGACTTGCAGTGCTTTTCCAGCACTACACTCTCAACTGTTATGCATCCCATTCAGTATGTCATTATATTTTTAGAATGCATACTCATGATATCATCACTATATCATGGCATCTGACCTGAGGATATGGAGATCTCATCTTCCATTTTGCCAAAGAACATTTGAAACATGACATGCTACTGAAAACATGTCACTCCCTGTTATAATCAATTAAAAAAAATGCATCCCATTCAGTATGTCATTATATTTTTAGAATGCATACTCATGATATCATCACTATATCATGGCATCTGACCTAAGGATATGGAGATCTCATCTTCCATTTTGCCAAAGAACATTTGAAACATTACATGCTACTGAAAACATGTCACTCCCTGTTATAATCAATTAAAAAAAACTGTTTACAGTTGGAAGATGCAGCAGCAAAGGACAAGTGTGTGACTTTTCTGAAGAGGAACTGTCCGAGAGGTTCATTGACTCAACCATCACATCCCCACCTTATAAAGCCTTTAGGAAGAATCTTCTGCACAAGAAAAGAAAGCCATACCACTGATAGTTGTGTCCATCCTCCAATAATCTATGAAGCCATAGTGGGAGCTCAATGACAATTACATGCTTTAGGTGCCAAGGCTGTTGCTAAAGTCAGCAAAGTGTACCAAATTGTTAAAATCTGTTTCAGGTGCAGTTTGGCATTACTTACTTCAAATATGTCCAGCTTTTCTTGCAATATTAAACTATGTGGCGCTAGAAAAGCACAGAAGGTCAAGCAGTAATCAAGGAGCAGGAGAGTCGACATTTCAGGCAGAAGTCCTTCATCAAGATTGTGAAGTGGGGTGGGGCTGAGAGATAAATATGGGACAGGTAGGACAGGTCAAGAGGGTGGTGCCGAGTTGGAAGGTTGGATCTGAAATGAAGTGGGAAAAGGGGAGATTTGGAAACCAGTGAAGTCAATATTGATGCTGTGTGGTTGAAGGGTCCCAAGGTGGAAGATGAGGCGTTCTTCCTCCAGTTCACAGAGATGTTCCCTGAAAGGCTCCACAAGTTGGTGTCCTGCCTCCCTGATGTACAGGAAATCACACCGAGAGCAATGGACACAGTAGAAAAGGTGGGGTGAAGATGCAGGAAAATCTCTGCCAGATGTGAAAAGATCCTTTGGGGCCTTGGACAGAGACAAGGGGGGAGGGTGTGGGTGCAGATTTTACACTTCTTGTGGCAGCAAGGGAAGGTGCTGGGGGTGGAGGGTGGGTTGGTGGGGGGCATGGACCTAACGAGGGAGTCACGGAGGGAATGGTTTCTGCGGAATGTTCATAGGGGTGAAGAGGGAAATATATCTTTGGTGGTGGGGTCTGTTTGTAGGTGGCAGAAATAGCGGAGGATAATGCACTATATTCGGAAGTTAGTGTGGTGGAAGGTGAGGACCAGGAGAGTTCTATCCTTGTTGTGGTGCAAAACACATATTTCTAGACCTTAAACTGTGGGGCGGCATGGTGGCTCAATGGTTAGCACTGCTGCCTCACAGCACCAGGGTCCCAGGTTCAATTCCAGCCTTGGGCGACTGTCTGTGTGGAGTTTGCACATTCTCCCCATGTCTAGGTGGGTTTCCTCTGGGTGCTCCAGTTTCCTCCCACAGTCCAAAGATATGCAAGTGGGGTGAATTGGCCAAGTTAAAATCCCCGTTGTGTTAGGTGCATTAGTCAGAGTGAAATGGGTCTGAGTGGGTTACTCTTCGGAGGGTCGGTGTGGACATGTTTGGCCGAAGGGCTTGTTTCCACACTGTAGGGAATCTAATCTAACTCTGTAGTCAGTGTCATTCATTGCACACTTCTTCTAACCACTAGCTATGACAGCTTTCATCCTTTTTGTTTTGCAGATACCAATTGGATGTCTATAATCTCAATGGAGAATTGGGCTGCTCCATTAGGATCCAGCTCCTTGATCACTGAGAACAGGAGTACTGAGACCTGAGAGGAAACATCTGCCCCTTGCACAACCCACCAGCTCGGACTCTCAGGCTTAGAGAGTTTAGGAGCACAAGCTGCTGAGCACCTCAGTGTAATATTCCACAACTGATTGAGAAAGAAATGCCCAGGCAGCTGGCACTCGGAGAACTGTCAGAGACCAAACACCTGCTCAGTCTCAGGCAGGAGAGGGCACTGTGGTGTTGGCAATCAGGGAGTTTGCTAACATGCACAGGGAGGAACAGGATGGGCAGGCAGAGATGGGAGAGACAATGGCTTTCATAACCCAAGGACTCCGGGTGTGCAGCCTACACTAGATGCTCCAAACAAGCTTGCACTTCACTGTTCTCGCCATTGGTCCTCAGCATTGAAGGCATAGTGACAAGGGAATGGGAAAATCTAGTAATCTCTCCAGGAGTCCTTCCTCACAAGGTGAATGAGCATAAAGAGAGGTAATGAGCAACTCTCAGATGAAACCTGGTCCATCCTGAAACTGGGTCCCTGACCTTACTGCAAAACATCCTTGCAGCAATTGGTCAATCCTAGCTGCTGGTGCAGGCTGCAATGCAGGTCTGTGTTTTCTCAGTGTCCACCAAATGGATCGGGATGGTGGTGGGAGAATCCTGAAGGGGTTGGCAAATATCAAGTGCAAATGTCTATGGATGAGTAGTATGTTTGGCTGCTGCCCATGGATCATGCCCTGAAGATGCTGTTAGGTGCTGAGCAACATGGAGGCTGTTCACAGTCAGCAGTGAGCTAAAGTCACCAGATGCTTTCCCTGACTTCCATTTTGAAAATTCTTGATGTCTAGTTTGTTCGATACATTTGGTAAGAAGTGAAGCCACATAGTCATGAAGGAGTTTGCCCCATTAAGAAAGCATTTAACCAGCTACAATTCATCTTGGTTGACACCTTGCTGTTGCCTAATGAGAAATTTACTCGCTGCCCTGGGTATACATGAACTATGCAGCCAATTGCTCTCAATGTTGAGCTAGACCTCACTGGAGCTGTCACATGATTCTGCCTCAAATCTCGCAATTGTCCATGTCATTCATTACCAGTAAGAATCGACCCTCTGTTATTGCTCATGGTTGCAAATGACCCTTCAGTTTAAAACTTGCTTTGGCTTGATATGATCCTCAGAAGTGACAGGGTTGTTAAGAAGGCATACAGTGTTTTAGCTTTTATTAATAGAGGGATCGAGTTCCGGAACCATGAGGTTATGCTACAGCTGTACAAAACTCTGGTGCGGCCGCACTTGGAGTATTGTGTAGATTCAGAGGTAATTTCTTTACTCAGAGAGTAGTAAGGTTATGGAATGCTTTGCCTCTAACTGTAGCAGATTCGCCAACTTTAAGTACATTTAAGTCGTCATTGGACAAGCATGTGGACGTACATGGAATAGTGCAGGTTAGATGGGCTTCAGATTAGTATGACAGGTTGGCGCAACATTGAGGCCCGAAGGGCCTGTACTGCGCTGTAATGTTCTATGTTCAGTAATTCAGAGATTAAGATCACATATGTAACCCCAGCTTTATGTGTACACGTTATTAGAGCTGTTATTTTGCATAAGGATTCACTTAAGGTCTTAGGAAGCATTAATCCTATGGAAGCTGATTTTTGCATTGCATCTGGAAGGAAATTATAGCTGGGGTTTTCCATTTGGAGTTTAAATGGGGCATCTGACATCTCAGATATTGTCACTTTTACTATGGTTATATATGTACACAATTTTTAGCTCATGACACGTGCAAGCAAGTTGGAATGCAAGTTTAAATGTTGAATCACATGGTGAGGGCAGGAAGGAAATTCTCAGCCTTGCCTGGATTTTCTGAGGCCGAAGGCTCAGATGCTATTTTTAAAGAAAAACAGGCAATCCTTTCACTCACTGCAAAAGTGTAGCATCACAGGGGCCTGTGATGGTTGGCACATCCACTGGTGAGGTCTCAGAGTCAACTCAAGTTAGCCTCAAGATTTAGCGAGTCCTCATTACATGTTAGGCTCCAGGCAATCTGGGAAGGAAGGGAAGTTATCGTCTTTAGGTGTGGTATCAGAAGGTTTACTCACTTGACCCTATCAGCCCGAAGTAGGGTTTCAACGCAGGTCAGAACTGATGGTCTATACAAGTGTAGTTGGCTTCAGTGCAGTAAGGGGATGAACAGTATCCTGCACTCGTCATATTCTACTCAGTGTAAGCTCTCACTCATGGGGACATCATCCAATCTAATTGTACCACTGCACAGGCAAGTTACGTAGCCCATGCCAGCCGGAGTATCTGATGTGTGATATTCACAGAAAGACTGACACTCACCTCTCGCCGTCAATGTTCTCACATTTCCCCAGCACTTCACTTCCTATTCACTTACCAGGAGGGATCACCCCCTGACATGGCTTTGCTGGATGGTAATAAGATGCTCATGTACCTACTGCCATCACACTCAATCCTTCTCTTAACTCTTATTGCCGGACAAGCTCGCTGACAAGATAGAAATGATCCAGATCATTAGAGAGGTGCCAGATGTCTGATTCCTCACCGTGTGTGTGTTTGTGTGTATGTCGGTGGGAGGGTGAAGCGAATTGGCGTATGAGCACTGTGAAATAATGAGTGCCGTTGCTCAATCTGAGTTACTGTAAGAAAAGTATCAGAATAGAACTCGTTGAAATAATAATGGTGGGTGAATGACATATGTTGTGAACATACAGGTCAGCCAGCAACTACCAACAAGGAAAAAATAACCTATAATTCGTAAATTGTTATGATGTTACTGGATGATTTAGTTTCTCCATCATTAGACTCATGAAAATGGCATCTTACAGTTCACCGCTTGTAAAGTTAATGAAGCTGTTGTATTTAGAAATTAATAGCTATTATACGAACCACAGAAAGTAAAATCTATTCACTAATTAAATGTTCTGTTAATAATGCATTAATTATGATGACTGTAGAAGAGTGTGATGCTGGAAAAGCACAGCCAGTCAGGAAGCATCTGAGGAGCAGGAGAATTGACTTTTTGGGCATAAGCCCTTCATCAGAAATGTTATGTCCGAATCGCTGATTCCCCTGCTCCTCAGACACTGCCTGACCTCCTGTGCTTTTCCAGCACCACACTCTTCACCTCTGATCTCCAGCATCTGCAGTCCTCACTTTTTCCTAATTATGATGTCTACCAATCATTCTCTCTTGCCCAGAATGTGAACAATTAAACAAGAACTGGAATTGTTTGAAAAGCTCAGCAGGTCTGGTGCATCTATGGAGAGAAATCAGAGTTAACGTTGAGTCCAGGGACCCTTCGTCGGAACTGCATTTCCACAGTTCTGAGCATGGGCCACTAGTCCTGAAACGTTAACTGATTTCTCTCCACAGATGCTGCCAGACCTGCTGAGCTTTTCCAGAAATTTCAGTTTTCGTTTCTGATTTACAACGTCTGCAGTTCTTTCAGCTTTTATTTTGTGGCTCTCACTCTTTCAGGTTATTAAATGTTGTTTGAGAATGTTACAATCTCAATTTCTATTACTTTTTTATTTCTTACCTTTATATTCACTTTTTTCATCACTTACTTAATTGATTATTTCTGTCCTTAGCTTTATTTTTCTTCTTGCACTTGATTTGATATTGAATTATTGTAATTACCTCCTTTTCAGTCCTTCCCATTTATTTCTGAACATTTTAATTGTTTGAGGAGATGCACAATTCACTCTTTATCCTCCTTTATCCTCTTCATGCGGTTATCAGCAATCAATTCCAGCAACTCAACAGGGCATAAAATATTTCAGCTGAAGGTTACAGAAAATGTTTAACCAACTGAGAAAATTGTGAGTTGTCCATGATTTACAAATTCTAGTTTATTCTAGTGCCTATTTAGATCATACTCAATCAAGTCATACTGACTTGTTCAAGGGCAGTTCAGTCTGGCATATGTTAGCTTGCAGAATCGGAATATTAGTTAAATGCTATGCAGGAGCTGCAAGGAAATTCATGGCTTCTCAGTGAAACCACCTGGAAATGCTTAAGACTGTGTTTCACTGCAGGAGACATAACGTTTAACAATGTGAGATCATCACTTAAAAGGAAATCTTACATTTCTTATTGCAGTGTACTATTTATTTAAAAAAAAGACTTCTGCTTTGAATTATAGTTGAAACAAATAAGAATATGCAACAGTGCTATGAGGAATATCAGTAAAGTGTCACAATTCTAAACTGACCAGAATGTATTGTGAGATATTTGCAAAGTTTATTCAATTAACATTGGAGGATGGGAAACAAATATGGCTGTAAGTGCTGCTCCTTTTTTGAGGTGTTGGAGGTGATTTACTCCAATTCCAGGAGCAGCAATTACTGTTTTATATGCTGTTGCATTGTTTTGGAACTTTGAGGAAAAAAGTTAAAATAATGGTACTTCTGAAAGGGAGAAAGACAGACAAAAGGCAGCGACCACATGGTCAGTGAGGGAGAGAGAGAAAGAAACCTACACTGCTAACTAACATAGCTTTGAGTCTGTACAGTTACTACTTTTGCTGAATGAGCTCATGTGTCTCTGGACATCGGATTGCATCCAGAAAAAATTAACAAACAGCAAAATTCACAGCTGATCTTGGAGGAACCTATGTGAGAAAGCTCACAGCACAGGAACAAATAAAAACATAGCTTTTAACATGTACCCTTGTTGTAAGTCTGCAGTGGTCAGTAGAGTGGGTTCTTTCTTGATTATGTTTTTCATTAAAGTCTGTCTCTTGATTAAATTAAAAAAAATATAAACCATAACTACTAAGTTAGCCTGGAGCACAGTTTTTCGAGCAAAATGGCGGTGCTATTTTCTGGGTCTGTAGATTGTGAAGGTACAAAGATGGCATTTAGTAGAGTGACATACTCTTCATGTCGGATGTGAGAGTTTAGGGAGAGTTTCCATGTTACTGATGATTGTGTCTGCAGTAAGTGTCTTTGGTTGCAAATCCTATCAGATCACATGGATCAATTGGAGTGACAATTCGAGGCAATGAGGAATTTGCAAGAGCTGGCGATGTGATGGATGGCAGTTATAGGAAGGGAGAAAAGCCGCAGATAGTAGGTAAAAGGGTTAACTCCAGAAAAGGTAGGAGGGGTAGATAGGTAGTACAAGAGCCTTCTGTGGCTATCCCCATTTCAAACAAGTATGCTGTTTTGGAAAATGTAGGGGGTGATGGACTCTCAGGGGAATGTAGCATGAATAGCCAAGTTTCTGATATCAATACAGGCTCTAATGTAATGAGAGGTACATCAGGCTCCAAGTGGTTGATTGTGATAGGGGTGTCTCTAGTCAGAGGCACAAAGAGACATTTCTGCAGTCAGCAGCAAAAAATCAGGATGGTTTGTTGCTTCACTGGTGCCAGGATCAAGGATATCTCAGAGAGGATGCAGAATGTTCTCAAACGGGAGAGGGACCAGCAGGAAGTCATTATATACATTAGAACCAATGACATAGGAAGGGAAAAGGATGAGATTCTGAAGGAAGAATAAAGAAAGTTAGGCAGGAAATTAAAAAGGAGGTCCTCAATGGTAGTAATATCAGAATTACTCCCAGTGCTATGAACTAGTGAGGGTAGGAATAGGACGATAGAGCAGATGAATGCATGGCTGAGGAGCTAGTGCAGAGGAGAAGGGTTCACATTTTTGGGTCATTGAAATCTCTTCTGGAGTAAAGTCATAGAGTCATAGAGATGTACAGCAGGGGAACAGACTCTTCGGTCCAACTCATTCATGACGACCAGATATCCTAACCTAATCTAGTCCTATTTGCCAACATGTGGCTCATATCCCTAAAAAACCTTTCTATTCATATACTCATTCAGATGCCTTTTAAATGTTGCAATTGTACAAGCCTCCACCCACTTCCTCTGGCAGCTCATCCCATACATGCACCACCCTCTGTGTGAAAAAGTTGCCCCTTAGGTCCCTTTTATATCTTTCCCCTCTCATCCTAAATGTATGTCCTCTAGTTCTGGCCTTCCCCACCCCTGGAAAAAGACTTTGGCTATTTATCCTATCCATACTCTTCATGATTGTATAAACCTCTAAGGTCACACCTTAGACTCTGACACTTCAGGGAAAACAGCCCAAGCCTATTCAGCCTCTCCCTATAGCTCAAATCCTCCAACCCTAGCAACATCCTTGTAAATCTTTTCTGAACCCTTTCAGGTTTCACAACGTCTTTCCAATTGGTCAGGAGACAAGAATTGCACGCAATATTCCAAAAGTGGTCTAATTGACGTCCTGTACAGGCGCAACATGACCTCCCAGCTCCTATATTTAATGCTCTGACCAATAAGGAAAGCATACCAATTGCCTTCTTCACTATCCTATCTACCTGTGACTGTACTTTCAAGGAGCAATGAACCTGCACTCCAAGGTCTCTATTTTTCAACAACACTCCCTGGGACCTTACCATTAAGTGTATAAGTCCTGCTCTGATTTGCTTTCCCAAAATGCAGCATCTTACCTTTATCTAAATTAAATCTATCTGCCACTCTTCAGCCCATTTGATCAAATGGGCCAGATCCCGTTGTAATCTGAGGTAACCTTCTTCTCTGTCCACTACACTTTCAATTTTGGTGTCATCTGCACCTTACTAACTATACCTCCTATGTTCATACCCAAATCATTTATGTAAATGACAAAAATTAGTGAACTCAGCATCAATCTTGTGGTACTCTACTGGTCACAGGCCTCCAGTCTGAAAAACAACTCTCCACCACTACCCTTTGTCCTCTACTTTCAAACCAGTTCTGTGTCCAAATGGCTAGTTCTCCCTGTATTCCATGAGACCTAACCTTGCTAATCAGTCTCCCATGGGGAACCTTGTTGAATGCCTTACTGAAGTCCATATAGATCACATCCACCGCTCTGCTCTCATCAATCCTCTTTGTTACTTTTTCAAAAAACTCAATCAAATTTGTGAGACATGATTTTCACACAAAGCCATGCTGACTATCCCTAATCAGTCCCTACTTTTCCAAGTCCTGTCCCTCAGGATTCCGTCCAACAACTTGCCCACCATCAATGTCAGGCTCACTAATGTATAGTTCCCTGGCTTGTCCTTACCACGTTTCCTAAATAATGGTACTACGTTAACTAACCTCTAGTCTTCTAGCATCTCACCTGTGACTATCAATGGTACAAATATCTCACCAAGGGGCCTAGAAATCACTTCCTTAGCTTCCCACAGCATTTCTGGGTAAATCTGATTAGGTCCTGGGGATTTATCCACCTTTATGCATTTCAAGGCATACAGTACTTCCTCCTCTGTAATATGGACATTTTTCAAGATGTCACCATCTGTTTCCCCACATTCTATATCTTCCATGTCCTTCTCCACAGTAAACATTGATGCAAAATATTCATTTAGTATCTCTCCCAACTCCTGTGACTTCACACAAAGGCCGTCTTGCTGATCTTTGAGGGGCCCTGTTCTCTCCCTAGTTATCTTTTTGTTCTTAATGTATTTGTAAAAACCCTTTGGATTCTCCTTAACTCTATTTGCCAAAGCTATCTCATGTCCCCTTTTTGGCCTCCTGATTTCTCTCTTTAGTATACTCCTACTTCCTTTATACTCTAAGGGATTCACTCAATCTATCCTGTCTATACCTGACATATGCTTCCTTCTTTTTCTTAACCAAACTCTCAAATTCTCAAGTCATCCAGCATTCCCTATACCTACCAGCCTTTCCTTTCACCCTGACAGGAATATACTGTCTCAGGACTCTCATTATCTCAGTTCTTAAGGCTGGTCATTTTCCAGCCATCCCTTTACCTGCGAACATCTGCCCCCAAGCAGCTTTTGAAAGTTCTTGCCTAATACTGTCAAAATTAGCCTTCCTCCAATTTAGAACTTCAACTTTTAGATCCGGTCTATCCTTTTCCATCACTATTTTAAAACAAATAAAATTATGGTCGCTGGCCCCAAAGTGCCCCTCCACTGATAACTCAGTCACCTGCCTTGCCTTATTTCCCAAGAGTAAGTCAAGTTTTGCACTTTCTCTAGTAGGTACATTCACATATTGAATCAGAAAATTTTCTTGTACACTCTTAACAAATTCCTCTCCATCTAAATCGTTAACACTATGGCAGTCCCAGTTTATGTTTGGAAAGTTAAAATTCCCTACCATAACCACCCTATTATTCTTACAGATAGCTGAAATCTCCTTCCAAGTTTGCTTCTCAATTTCCCGCTGACTATTAGGGGGTCTATAATACAATCCCAATAACGTTATCATCCCTTTTTTATTTCTCAGTTCCACACAAATAACTTTCCTGTAATGCTAACCTTTATCAAAAACGCTACTCCCCCTCCTCTCTTGCCTCCCTTTTTATCCTTCCTGTAGCATTTGTATCCTGGAACATTAAGCTGCCAGACCTGTCCATCCCTGAGCCATGTTTCTGTAATTGTTATGATATTCCAGTCCCATGTTCCTAACCATGCCCTGAGTTCATCTGCCTTCCCTGTTAGACCTCTTGCATTGAAATAAATGCAATTTAATTTATCAGTTCTACCTTGTTCTCTGCTTTGTCCAGGCCTGCCCTGGCTGTTTAACTCTCTCACTTTCTCGCCCAGTGTGACTGCCTGTGTGGAGTTTGCACATTCTCCCGATGTCTGCGTGTCCACCCTCCGGGTGCTCTGGTTCCTCACACAATCCAAAGATGTGCAGGTTAGGTGAATTGGCCATCCTAAATTGCCCATAACATGCAGGGTTGTGTAGATTAGGTGCATTAATCAGGGTAAACGTAGAGTAATAGGTTTGGAAAATGGGTTGGATGGGTTACTCACCGGAGTGTTGGTGTGGACATGTTGGGCTGAAGGGCCTGTTTCTCCTGTGTATGGATTCTATGATTTATTCCTCTTAGAAAACAATATCCAGCGCTAATAACATACCACTCCTTCCCTGATTCACCACTCAAATATTTACAACAGACTTCCCATTACATTGGGAACTAGCCAGATGTAAGTCCTTCATTTTCTTCTATTGCACTGAAAGGGCTTTTCTCATTTGTTCCATTTACTGTTACATTCTAATTTTAACAGATAAACATTGTCAGACTTTCAGGGTGGATTCAAATCCTCATACCTCTCTTCATGGTGGCATTACCTCAATCAAATGGTGCCAAAGCGAAATCTCCAATATTTAATAGAAACAAATTTATATTTCAAGTATTTATGGTTTTCTTCATTTTTTGAGTAATGGTCAGAAAACTGCTTTCCTTGAGAAAAAAATTATGAAATAAACTGAGCAATCTGTGCTATATTTTGTCACCTGGCAATGCTCCTTTATGCAACTTAAACATAAACTATTTTCCTCTAATTGGCAACTGACCAGAAACTGAATGGCACTAACCATATAAACACCGTGGTGACAAGACAAGGACAGAGGTTCAGGATCCTGCAGAGAGTAATTCACCTCCTAAATCCCCAAAGCCTACCTATCATCCACAAGGGACACATCAGGAGTGTGGTGGACTTGCCCAGAAGAGTGCAGCTCCACTAACACGCAAGACGTTTGACATCATGGAAGATAAAGCAATCTACTTGATTGACATCACATCTACAACATTAACTCCATTTACGACCAATGCTCAGCAATGGCGCTGCATTAAATCTATGAGCTATTACTGTTTCTTCAGTGTCACTGGGCCAAAATTGAATAATTCCTTCCCAAGTAGCATTGTGGGTCTACCCATCAAGTGGATCACAGTGTTTCAAGAAAGCAGCTCACCACCACCTTTTCAAGGGCAACTAAGCAGGGGCAATAAATGCTGGCCAGCCAGCAACACACACTTCCCAAGAGTGAATAATAAATTTGAAAATAACCAGTGCTCAAGCACAGGATGGTTTTGAACTATTATCATTTTTTTTAAGAAACTCCTGATAACCACAGATCCTGTCAAGAAAGAAAGATATTGCATATTATTGGTGACTATTACTCAAGTTATTAGTCAGTTTAAAGGACTTAAAGGTACCACAAAAATTAATGGCTAAGTATGAAAATTAGGATCTTGGAATTGTCTAACTGGTTACATTCTCCATGATTTAAAATACATAGATCAATAATGATCCTAAAATTGCATAATAATTAAAAGTTCTGATGACTTTGAATGAATATTTTCAATCAGGATTTTTTTTCCCAGTTTGCTAAGATTTATATTGTTTATAACCAAGCAGCATTTCAAAATACGACTGTTGTATAATTTTGTTTGTATAAACAGACTATCCAGCAGGCAGCTCAAATATAAATGGTGAAGACAGTGTCAAGAATTTGTTCAAACAGCAGCATTGCTTTGTGTCAGGAAATGTTTAAAAAGACAGATTTAACTGAATTATAAATATTATAAATAATATGTATTAGTTTTCCAAGATCCAACTAACCGTTTATTTGAATCTGTTGTACAAGCACGCAATTTCTTTTTAAAAAGTAAACTCAAGGACAACACAAACATGTGTGTTATTTTTAATCATACAAACAGAAATACATTTTGTGGATTTTTGAAGGGAACTATTCAGCTGGTGTCCATGGCTAAATGATTTATCTCAATACACAAAAAATACATCTAATTATACATCCATTGCTAATATGGAAAATGGGAGCCAGGGTGCGGGAGTAGAAAGAAATCATCCACTGAAGAAGATTTAGAAATCTAAATTTGCTTATGGTGTCTTAAGAATACACATTTGCCATGTTATCTTTTCATTGTGCTAACCGATATATTATGACAAAATTTACAATTGCAACAGTAGGCTGTACTAGAGCTGACTTCAAGCATGGTGACCTTTTATATCAACTGTGGTATGTGCACCAATGTAAGACAGTCATCAAGGAGGTGGAAAAACACCAATTACCGTTATTTATATCCCAATTTCTAAATAACTATTTGGGAAAGGTGAAAGTTTTTTTGTTTGTTCATGCTCATAAAACATTACTCAGTGGCTTAAGGATTGTTGCATTTCAAATAGCAAGTTAGTCAGAAAAAAAGTCATCATGTGCTTGTAAAGACCAGGTTAAATATTGATCCAATATACATGTACAGAATTGTACAGGAAGGAAATGAGAGGGTAATGAGTATCAGAACTTCTTTGAAATTTTGTTTTGAGAGTTATAGGACCTGGATTGTACAAATTAATCCAAAGATCAAATCCAAATTTTGATGGATATTGTGTGTGTTTCTTGCAACAGCTGTTCCCAGGAAACATGAAACACTTTATTTTCAATAGGTCAGAATCTCAGTAGCTACTAATTCCCATGATTAAAGTTTATTCTCAGCAAGGGTCAAAATGCTTATTTAAACAATTTGAAAAGTTTCTCCCCCTTTTCCTTTCAACTTGCAAATTGCATGTTATTGGCTTCAGGATTGTCTTGATGTCAGTTTTCCCATCTTTTCCTTATATGCTAACATCGAGATTAATCAGTCACATTGGAGACTGCTCAATCAGGCTTAAGTGTAGTTAGCTTCTTGTATTGTCCCGTGCTAATGCACTTAACAGAGCAGAAGCCATTGCAGTAGAAATTTCTTGCGATGTGTTGATATCAGAAAGCGTGTCTGGTCGATAGGATCGTGGCTTTATAAATAGTGGCATAGAGCATAAAAGCAAAGAAATCATGTTCCGCTCTTATAATCACTGAGGTGATACCTCAGCAGAAATGTCCCGTGTGCCACACTTTAGCAAGGGTCTTGAGAATCTGGATTTAATGTGGAAACCCATGGCAGCCAGTCCAACTTAATTATGGGAGAGGCCTATCATGTCCCCCTCAGACTTCTCTGCTCCAAAGGAAACAACTTGAACAAAACCAGCCTCTCTTCTGAGATAAAATGCTCTGACTCAAGCAACATTCTGGTGAATTGTCTCTGTATCGCCTTCCTATAGTTTGGTGACCAGAACTGCTACAGCCTAAACAAAGTAACTGAAGAGCTTACAGCTTATCCAAGACTGGATGGCAGGTGAACCCTCTGCCAGCCTAGTCAGATTGTGGGAGTTAATGTCCTCCATTTCAGCATGTGAACGTGGAATAGGAGTGAGTCAAGAACTCTTTAACAAATGGTCCAGATTTGGGAAAAGATGTCAAACTCTCAAGTTCAGTGGTAGCACTCTGATCAGAAAGGTACAGGTTCAAGTGCTACACCAAAGACTTGATCATATAATCCTGACTCAGTGTAATACTAAGGAATATTGCAGTGTCAGAGATACTGCCCTTCAGATGAGACAGTAAACGAAGTCTAAGTCTGTTCTCTCAAGTGTAAAAGACTCCATGGCACTAATTGCTGAGAAAAGCAGGGAGATTACATGAATGCAAATTGTTTCTCTTTATTGGTGGAGAAATCTACATTTCATTTAAAAAGATACAATGAGAAACAATTAATGTGATCCCTAAGAATCATAGAATCATGGAAAGAGAAGAGCCCTTCAGCCCATTGACTCCGCACCAACAATAAAAAAAATACTATCTACACTAATCCTCCTTGGCCCTTAGCCTCGAATGTTATGACATTTCAAATTACCATCCACGTACTTTTTAAAGATTATAAGTTTTCCCCCATTTTCATTACCCTCCCAGCCAATGCATTCTAGATTCCCATCATCCTCTGGCTGAAAATCCTTTTTTTCAAATCCCTTCTAAACCTTCTAGCCTCCATCTTACATGTATATTGCCTTATTATTGACTCTTCAGTTAAGGGGTGACAGCTGCTTCCTATCTACCCTGCCCATGCCCCATACAATTGAATACATCCTATCATGTCCCCCTCAGACTTCTCTGCTTCAAAGGGAATAACTTTAGCAAAACCAGCCTCTCTTCAGAACTAAAATGCTCCAACTCAAGCAGCATTCTGGTGATTTGTCTCTGTATCACTCTCCTATAGTTTGGTGACCAGTTTGGCACTTCAGCTGTAGCCTAAACAAAGTCCTGTGCAGCTCCAACATAACTTCCCTGCTCTTATAATCTATGGCATGACTGATAAAGGTAAGCTTCTGGCATGCCTTCTTAAACACCCTATTAACCTATTCTGCCACATGCAGGGATCTGTGGACAAGTACCCCAAAATCCTTGTCTTCCCCTGAGCTTCCTAATGTACTGTCATTTATTGAATATTCCCTTGTCCTGGTATTCGTTCTGAAGTGCATCACTGTCCCACTAAGAATAGTTCAGCTGATCAAGTCAAAGTTGCAGAATGACCAAGAAGCAGCACAATAAATAATTGATCACAGTCATAGTGAATATTGTTTGTACCTTTGGTCAGGGCCACCTCAGCTGGAATTCTCACTGAAAGGATTCAAAAGGAAGTTCATGCGAAAGTTACCCACAAATTTGGCTGGTTATGTCATTACCCAGAATTGGAAAAGGAAGTTGGAAATTAAGGAATGGTTTGCAATAAAAACCAGAAGGATAGAGGGCAATTTTTAAAGAAGTGTTAAGGTCATCTTGGCTGTCTTGAAAGGAGAGAAGATCTCTAAAGAGAGTGGAGCTGTAATGATAACCAGAGGAGAGAGTTAGTTGTCATCGTTTAGAGAGAATGAGGTCAAATGGAAAATGTTTCATATGGATGAGGAACTTGGGGAGGGAGGAAGAGAGATAAGAAACTTTAAAATTGTGCTAAGGTATGGGAATACCTGAGGAACAGTTTGGTGAGGGATGTAAATAGGAAGAGGATGGGGGAAGAGGGGGCAGAGATGAAGGTGAATGGGTGTTTGAAAACAAAAAAAATGCTGGAAATCACACAGCAGGTCAGGCAACATCAGTGGAGCGAAGAGCAAGCTAATGTTGAGTCTAGATGACTCTTTGTCAGTGGGTGAATAGAGTTTTATGTTTTAGTGCCAAAGAAGCTCATTAACTCAGTTATTGTTAGAGGGAAAGATGGAGCAGGGAATGAAGAAGATTTTCAGCAGTATTCTATAAATTCCAAAGATGGTCCTTACTTGGCATTGGAGAATTAGGTTCATCACAGCAAGCATTTTGGCAGGTATTCAAAAACTGGACATTATCCTTGAAAGACTCTGGATGGAAAATCAAATTGATCAAGGAATATAAAAACAAATCACTGTGGATACTAAAGATCTTAAAACTGATATTTCTGCAGAAACTCAGCAGGCCTGGCAGCATCTTTGGAGAGAGAGCAGAGTTAGTGTTTCGATTTTAGTGACCCTTCTTCAGAATTCCTGGAAAAACTGGGAAGATGCTAAGTAAATAAGAGCACTAAATTGGAAAAATTTATCCAAAATAGGACAGGTAAAAATTGTTAAACTGAACACAGAAATCAATGAAGAACTTGCAAAAGGTCCTATAATGTTCTCAATACAGATTTCCTGCTCCCAGCTTAGAAACAGAAGTTGAAATGAAAGGACCTATCACTGAACATAATAAAATGCTGGTCTGAGGCAACTGATGAGCTTCTCCGAGACTGCTTTGGAATTGGTGGATTGGACCATATCCAATGATTCAGCCGAGACGAGTACACCACCACTGTCACAGACTTCAACAGCAAATGCATGGAGGACTGCATGCCAAGGAAGTCAATCCACATGTTCTCCAACCGAAAACCATGGATGAATCGGGAAATCCACTGCCTACTGAAGACCAGGCACGCGGCCTTCAATTTGGACAACCGAGACCTTACAGTAAATCCAGGTACGATCTCTGCAAGGCCATTAGAGATGCCAAAAGGCAGTACTGGACCAAGTTAGAAACCCAAACTAACCACATTGACATGCACCATCTGCGGCAAGGCCTACATGACATAACGGGCTACAAAATGAAGCAGAACAAAATAGTGGACACAAACACCTCCCTCCCTGATATACTCAATACTTTTTATCTTCAGTTTGAGAAGAATACCATGGCATGGTGTCACTGCCCCAAAAGCCCCAGATGCACCTGTTCCCACACTGCACACATCAGATCGGCCTTCTTGAGAATGAATCCGAGGAAAACGTGTAGTCCAGACAGTTGCCCCAGCCGTGCATTCAGATCCTGTACTGACCAGTTGGCAGAAGTATTTACTAGCATCTTTAATCCCTCCTTATTATAATCTGGAGTTCCACTTGCTTCAAGCAGACTACTGTCATCCCAGTACCAAAGAAAACACATGTAACATGCCTCAATGACTCCTGCCTGGTGCCTTTGACCTCCATAATCATAAAGTGCTTCGAGAGGTTAGTCATGGCTTACATCAACTCTAGCCTCTCAGCCTAGGGTGGCACAATGGCTCAGTGGTTAGCACTGCTACCTCACAGCTCCAGGGACCAGAGTTTGATTCCAGCCTCGGGTAACTGTCTGTGCAGAGTTTGCACATTCTCCCTGTGTCTGCATGGGTTTCCTCTGGGTGCTCTGGTTTCCTCCCACAATCCAAAGATGTGCAAGTTAGGTGAATTGGCCATGTTAAACTGCCCATAGTGTTTTGGGATGTGTAGGTTAGATGCATTAGTTAAGGGTACATCCAGAGCAATGGGGAAATGGGTCTGGGTGGGTTACTCTTCGGAGGGTCAGCGTGGACTTGTTGGGCCAAAATAGCCTGTTTCCATACTGTAGGGATTTTAGTACTAGCCTGCCTCACAATTTGCCTGCTAGCGAAACAGTTCCACAGCGGACCCATTTCCTTAGTCCTATCCTCATCTTTGGAATATCTGGATAATAAACATACCTACACCAGGCTCCTATTCATCGACTATAGCTCTGCCTTCAACATTATAAACCCAACCAAACTAATCTCAAAACTCTGAGATCTAGGTCTTGACTTCCCCCCTGCAACGGGATCCTCAGCTTCCTGACCCACAGACTGCAATCAGTGGAGATTGACTGCAGCACCTCCATCACAATCACCCTCAACACAGGCGCCGCACAAGGATGCATTGTCAGCTCCCTACTGTACTCCCTTTAAACTCACGACTGTGTAGCCAAATTCCATGCAAACACCATCTACAAATTTGCTGATGACACCATTGTAAGCTGGATATCAAATAATGATGACTCAGTATACAGGAAGCATCCAGGGAACAGGAGAATCGACGTTTCGGGCATAAGCCCTTCTTCAGGAAGGGCTTATGCCCGAAACGTCGATTCTCCTGTTCCCTGGATGCTGCCTGACCTGCTGTGCTTTTCCAGCAACATATTTCCAGCTCTGATCTCCAGCATCTGCAGACCTCACTTTCTCCCCAGTATACAGGAAGGACATAGAATCCTCGGTAACATGGAGCAATAATAACTATCTCTTCCTCAATGTCAGTAAAATGAAAGAACTGATCATTGACTTCATGAAGAAAGGAGGAGGACATGCCCCTATCTACATCAATGGAGGCGCAATGAAGAGGGTTAAGAGCATTAAGTTCCTCGGAGCAACGATTACGAAAAAATCTGAACTGGACTTCCCATGTAAATGCAACAGTCAAAAAGACACAATAATGCCTTTTTTCCCCTCAGGAGGCTAAAGAAATTCAGCATGTCCATAAGGATCCACACAAACTTTGACAGATACACCATAGAAAGCATTCTATCCAGGTCCACAAAGGCCTGGTACAACAACTGCTCTGCTCAGGACTGTAAGAAACTACAAAACGTTGTGTGCACAGCCCAGATCATCACACAAGCCAACTTCTCAGCCATGTATTCCATCTACACTTATCATTACCATGGAAACACAGCCAATATCATCATCATCTTGTATGCTTCGCTCTATCTAAATACACTACAATCTGTTTGTCCTTGTATGTTATGTTCTGCCTGTACTGCACACAAAACAAACATTTTCATTGTATTTAGTTACATTTTATAACAATAAATCAAATCAAATCACAGGAAAATCACTTTTTGTGTACGTAAACATGACAATCAAATTTCAAATTACTAAGGCAGCAATGAGATAACAGATTGGTTAATCTGTTCTAAATTGTTTGACAGACAAATGTAGGCCTACCTTGGGACATTCCACAGTTTTTCATTAATCGTATTGTGAAACTATGAATTTGGGGCCCTGAATTGAAAGTGCTATCATTGAGTCAAAATTGTTTCAGGCTGGAAATTATAGCAAAGATAAAGAAAAGTAATAGTTATTTCATCTGATTTTGCTGGTATCCACAGGTTATTACAGTAATGTTAGCGTTGCCCGAGAGCTGGGAATTCTGAGAGGCTCTTTGAATAATGGTGCTGTCAGTACAAGTAAATGCGACTTCTGAAACTTAATAGGTCTATCCCATAGTAATGACACTGAAATCTTCATTGAGGCCTTTAAATTTGACACTTCACACTTCCCTAGTTAGCCTCCCATTTTCTAAACTCCAAGTACACATGCTCATTTTCTAACTCTGCTGCCCACATCCTAATTCACAACAGATTTCATTAAATCATTTATGCCCTGCTCACTTACATTCTTTCACTCCTGATCCAATAATGGCTCAATTTCAAAATGCGCATTCTTATTTTCAAATCCTTCCATGGTCTCAGAACTCCCTGTTTCTGTTGATCTAGTCAAGGAAAGTAAAATTAGTTATCTTGCTTCATAAAACTTTCCAGCTTTTTGCCTTCAGCTCTGCTAGCCTTGGGGTTGATTTCTAATTGAATGTATTAATAACAGTCGTAGTAGCTTTCATCTTAAGCTTGCTCTTTGTGGGTGGTGAATTGGGCAACTCCACAGTTATTGTTATGTTCAGTCGTCCAGAGAAAGTGACATTGGGCCTTTTCCTTGAAATACTGAAGTACCTGTGGTAACAATGCTCTGACAAAGTTATTATTGTGCATTCCAGTAACCATGTAGGAATAGTAATTTAATAAGAGTAAGCGAATTAAAATTGAAATTGGGAATAATGATATCCCTATACCTTTGCAGCTCTTGTCTTTAATGATAGGGATCAGAGGGAATGAAGGCACTGATGAAGTAGGGATTTTTTTTTAAATGAGTAGGTCTTCTTCCTGTTTCTTGCCTGAAGAACAGTGTGTAGCATTATATAGGTAAGGATTTTACCTATTTTGAGAGGCATTGATCTGATTTTCACAGTGGTAGCTCAAATTAGAGGCCTTTAAAAAATAGCAGGGAAGACCCAAATGTGGAAGCCATGACTCTGATTTCTAGCAGAAAGCATTGTCATTGGCAGGATGTCAGGGTTGGGCAGAGGACGCAAGGCACTCAAGCAAGAAACCCGAACACATCAGGACCATTTGAATTTAGTCCTGTATTCAAACTGACCCAATCTTGACTCTTCCAAGGACATAATCCTGCAGTGTGGGAGTCACAGGTTTATAGAGATGTGCACGCACCTGAAGGGCAAATATGGTCGATATAAGAACATAGAACATAGAACATTACAGCGTAGTACAGGACCTTCGGCCCTCGATGTTGCGCCGACCTGTCATACTAATCTGAAGCCCATCTACCTACACTATTCCATGTACTTCCATATGCTTGTCCAATGACGACTTAAATGTAAAGTTGGCGAATCTACTACTGTTGCAGGCAAAGCATTCCATACCCTTACTACTCTCTGAGTAAAGAAACTACCTCTGACATCTGCCCTATATCTATCACCTCTCAATTAAAAGCTATGCCCTCTCGTGCTCGCCGTCACCATACTTAGAAAAAGGTTCTCCCTGTCCATCCTATCTAACCCTCTGATTATCTTATATGTCTCTATTAAGTCACCTCTCAACCTTCTTCTCTCCAACGAAAACAGCCTCAAGGCCCTCAGCCTTTCCTCGTAAGAACTTCTCTCCATATGAGGCAATATCCTAGTAAATCTCCTCTGCACTCTTTCCAAAGCTTCCACATCCTCCTTATAATGTGGTGACCAGAACTATACACAATACTCCAAGGCCGCACCAGAATTTTGTACAGCTGTAGCATAACCTCATGGTTCTGGAACTCGATCCCTCTATTAATAAAAGCTAAAACACTGTATGCCTTCTTAACAACC
>NC_057712.1:74560308-74577241 GCF_004010195.1 Chiloscyllium plagiosum
ACCTTATCAAACGCCTTGCTGAAATCCATATACACCACATCAACTGGTTTACTCTCATCTACCTGTTTGGTCACCTTCTCAAAGAACTCAATAAGGTTTGTGAGGCACGACCTACCCTTCACAAAACCATGCTGACTATCCCTAATCAAATTATTATTTTCTAGATGATTGTAAATCCTATTTCTTATAACCTTTTCCAACACTTTACCAGCAACTGAAGTAAAGCTCACTGGTCTATAATTACCAGGATTGTCTCTACTCCCCTTCTTGAACAGGGGAGCCACATTTGCTATCCTCCAGTCTTCTGGCACTGTTCCTGTAGACAATGACGATTTAAAGATCAATGCCAAAGGCTCGGCAATCTCCTCCCTGGCTTCCCAGAGGATCCTAGGATAAATCCCATCCAGCCCAGATGTCTTAAATATCTTCACACTCTGCAGGATTTCTAATACCTCTTCCTTGTGAACCTCAATCCCACCTAGTCTAGTAGCCTGTATCTCAGTAATCTCCTTGACAGCATTGTCATTTTCTAGAGTGAATGCTGTTGAAAAATATTCATTTAGTGCTTCCCCATCTCCTCTGACTCCACACATAACTTCCCACTACTATCCTTGATTGACCCTAATCTTACTCTTGTCATTCTTTTATTCCTTAAATACCTATAGAAAGCCTTAGGGTTTACCCTGATCCTATCTGCCAACAACCTTTCATGTCTCCTCCTGGCTCTTCTGAGCTCTCTCTTTAGGTCTTTCTTGGCTACCTTGTAACTCTCAAGCGCCCTAACTGAACCTTCACATCTCATCCTAACATAAGCCTTCTTCTTCCTCTTGACCAGAGATTCCACTTCCTTCGTAAACCATGGTTCCCGCGCTCTAAAGCTTCCTCCCTGCCTGGCAGGTACATACTTATCTAGGACACACAGTAACTTTTCCTTGAAAAAGCTCCACATTTCTAATGTGCCTATCCTTTGCAGTTTCCTTCTCCATCCTATGCTTCCTAGATCTTGCCTAATCGCATCATAATTGCCTTTCCCCAGTGTGGTGTAAAATTATGTCCCAATACATGTGTGAATCATAATGTAACACATGTATTGGGCCAAGCAGTGGAATGTGGTGAAACGGTTAAAAATTATGTCCCAATACATGTGTGAATCTAACCGGAATGGAGGTGTTGCTTAGTCCCGTGTGAATCTTATTACACACCTCCCCGTGTGAATCTTCTTATCTGTATGTAACCAGAATGGAATGTGTTTTTTAGCCTTGCTCTGCTGTTCACATGAATGTTTATATCTGGAAAAGAGTATATCAGCTGGAAAAGTCTCCAGTTCGGTGAGTCTGCTCCGGGGTTACGTTTAACCGCCGAGCGTGGGTTGTTGGCAACCGCTCTACGAGAACTGACGGCTCCCAGTTCCGGTAACATGTAGAGTGAGTATAAGCCAGACCCGTTGGTTGTGGCGACGCTGCGGGGAATAAAATGCCCATATTCTAGCAGACTCGCCTCTTGGTCATTTGTTCTGTGTCAGACTACTCTCCTACGAACCTGACCTTGAGAATGTTTTAAAACACCCAGCTGTAACTCTAGCCCAGTGGTATACACCCAGCCCTTTCTATCACTAAAGTAAACATAACAGAATTGTGATCGCTATCACATGCTTCCTAGATCTTGCCTAATCGCATCATAATTGCCTTTCCCCAGCTGTAACTCTAGCCCAGTGGTATACACCCAGCCCTTTCTATCACTAAAGTAAACATAACAGAATTGTGATCGCTATCACCAAAGTGCTCACCTACTTCCAAATCTAACACCTGGCCAGGCTTATTACCTAGTACCAAATCTAATGTGGCTTCGCCCCTTGTTGGCCTGTCTACATACTGTGTCAGGAAGCCTTCCTGCACACACTGGACAGAAAATGATCCATCTATAGTACTTGTACTATAGTGTTCCCAGTCAATATTTGGAAAGTTGAAGTCCCCCATGACAACTACCCTGTCTCTCTCACTCTTATCGAGAATCATCTTTGCTATCCTTTCCTCGACATCTCTGGAACTATTCAGAGGCTTATAGAAAACTCCCAACAGGGTGACCTCTCCTTTCCTGTTTCTAACTTCAGCCCATACTACCTCAGTTGACGAGTCCCCAAACATCCTTTCTGCAACTGTAATACTGTCCTTGACAAACAATGCCACACCTCCCCCTCTTTTACCATCTTCTCTGGTCTTACTGAAACATCTAAATCCTGGAACCTGCAACAACCATTCCTGTCCCTGCTTTAACCATGTCTCCAAAATGGCCACAACAGCGAGGTCCCAGGTACCAACCCATGCTGTAAGTTCACCCACCTTATTCTGGATGTTCCTGGCGTTGAAGTAGACACACTTCAAACCAACTTCTTGCTTGATTTTGGACCTCCATACTTTCAACCTTTTCTATACTTGAACTACAATTTTGGTTCCCATCCCCCTGCTGGATTAGTTTAAACCCACCCAATAGCCTTAGCGAATATCCCCCCCCCCCCTCCCAGGATATTGGTACCCCTCTGGTTCAGATGAAGACCATCCTGCTTGTAGAGGTCCCACCTACCTCAGAAAGGTCCCACCTACCTTATCCAAGAATCCAAAATCCTCCCTCCTGCATCATCCCTGTAGCCAGGTTTACAATCTGATATTATTTAAAACCTTACCACTTTAATATGGTATAAATTAGGAATATTTACCATCTGAGCCTACAGTTTGACCAGACTTCAGTGTTCATATTTCTCAGGGGCTGTTATTACAGCTAAGTCAGTTATGAATGTTTGGCTGAGTTACCAAAACCACTTATCTCAGTAGAGGTGAGGATGAATTCACATTTTGATGGGCAGTTTTAAGCAGCTATTGAAAGATTCTTCACTCTCTACCTCGCACTCATTCTCTCCCTGCCATACACCCACCTCCCACCAAGGCTCGTGTTCTGGTGCTCTCGCTATTGCTTGCAAGATCTTCCATCACTCGTTTTTACCCACTCACAACCTCTCTCTCCACGAACTGTGCATGCCCTCCGTGCTGTCTTTTCATTCCCTCAGATCATCTCACCAACTTTCCAACATTTTTCTACAATCTGCACCATGGCTAACAGCTGTGCCACCCACTTTCATCTCAGTCAGACCTTCCCTTTCTCTCATTACAAGAGAAATCAGAGCACAACAGTGCAGGGTGAGTTCTTAATGGTGGAGCGGAGTCTGACATTCAGCTTCTCAACCCCTGTGGAGGAGAGAATCTCGTACCTCACATGAGACTGAGAGCACTCCTGAGGCGATGCTAGGACAGTCATGTTGCATCAACTGAGTAAGTGCCACTCTTCATTCTACTGCAACTCTCACAGTAACTCCACTGTCACTCTCACTCATTGAGAGTGAGGTGGCACACCACGTCTAATCACTGACCGTGACCCCTTCTGTCTTGTGTCTTGCAAGCAAATCTACCTCCTCTTTGGTGAAATGCCCAGCTCCCCAAGATGTTAGATCTCCTGGATCTCTGAGGACAAGTGTAGTGAGACTTCAGAGGAAGCATCGACATAGCTGCCTCCTGACCCCCACACTCGCTCCAGGACTAGTTTAGATACCAATACCTTGGTGGGGATGTGAGGCTTTGACAGTGTGTAAGCATAATCCGGTGGGTCACCTCTGCAGCTGGCTAAGGACAAAATGCCCCTGCCCACTGGCATTCAGAGGACTGTGGAAGAACAGACACCCCCTCAGCCGCAGGATCCGGTGGTGTTAGTAATCAGAGGGTTTGTCCACATGCAAGCGAGGAGCAGGTATTTGGGACACAATGGGTCCCACTGCCCAGAAGCTGCAGCAGTGTAGCAAGCCATGTGAGCACAGACAAATTAGCAGCTGCAGTTCCCTGCCCTGAAAACTAACTTGCCAAGTTCTGTTCCCACAGTTAACAGAAGGCACTGCCACCCCCACATGCCCCTTCCCCCAACCAACCAACATTCCCCATAATTTCTGTGATGGATCAGACACACTTATCCAGCCCCCTCAGCATTCTGACTGATCAGTTCTGATGCCTGACTGGTCACTTCCCACACTACATTACCCCTATCCTTGGACTGACTGTGACCTACTTCCTCGACTAGAGGAATGTGTCCCCTGACCAATATCAGAGGCTGCTCCTGACTGACTGATGGATGCCTCCATTGGCTTTGGTGACAGCTACTCTCCTAAATGTTTGGCTGCTTGCTTGTTGTACATGGAGTGTGTCTGCCACATAAAGGCAATGTCACATGCTGCAGGTTTGAGATTGATGTAAATCATTGCCATTCAGCAAGATGTATGCCCTCTTGACTGCTGACCAGCAAGACAAGCTGCCTGGTTGTAGTATCATAGAATTATATAGAGCAGAAGAGGTCCTTTGTGTCTATATCACCAAAAATATCCTACTACTTACACTCGTCCCACCTTCCCACAATAGGCCCATAGACTGGATAGCGAAGAATGTTACCCCAGATTACAACAGGCTCTTGATCAGATGGGCAAATGGGCTGAGACATGGCAGATGGAGTTTAATTCAGATAAATGCGAGGTGCTGCATTTTGAGAAAATTAATCTTAGCAGGACATATACATGCAATGTTAAGGTCCCTGGGAGTGTTGCTGAACAAAGAGACCTTGGATTGCAGGTTCATTGCTCCTTGAAAGTGGAGTCGCAGGTAGATAGGATAGTGAAGAAGGCATTTAGTATGCTTTCCTTTATTGGTCAGAGTATTGAGTACAGGAGTCAGGACGTCATGTTGTGGCTGTACAAGACATTGGTTAGGTCACTGTTGGAATATTGCGTGCAATTCTGGTCTCCTTCCTATCGGAAAGTGTTTAAAAAAGATTTAGAAGGATGTAGCCAAGGTTGGAGGATTTGAGCTATAGGGAGAGGCTGGGGCTGTTTTCCCTCGAGCGTCGGAGGCTGAGGGGTGACCTTACAAAGGTTTATAAAATCATGAGGGGCATGGATAAGATAAATAGACAAAGTCTTTTCCCTGGGGTAGAGGAGCCCAGAACTAGAGGGCATAGGTTTAGGGTGAGAGGGGAAAGATATAAAAGAGACCTGAGGGGCAGCCTTTTCATGCAGAGGGTGGTACGTGTATGGAATGAGCTGCCAGAGGAAGTAGTGGAGACTAGTATAATTGCAACATTTAAAATAAATTTGGATGTGTATATGAATAGGAAGGGTTTGGAGAGATATAGGCCGGGTGCTGGCAGGTGGGACTAGATTGGGTTGGGATATCTGGTCGGCATGGACAAGTTGGACTGAAGGGTCGGATTCTATGCTGTACATCTCTAAGACATGAATATTATTGTATTTTGAGTGCTTGCTGAGTTCTTTTTAAAGGTTGTCAGGTTTCCAGCCTCAACTACCCTACCATGCAGTGCATTTCAGATTCCCATCACCTCTGGGTGAATGTGCTTTTCCTCAAATCCCCTTAAAGCTCTTACCTTTCATTTTAAAATTATACCCCCTCATTGTTGACTCTTCACTTAAGGGGAACAGCTGCTGTTTATTCATCCTCTCCATGCCGTTCATAGTCTTATACACATCTATCAGGCCCTGCTCAACGTTGTCTGCTGTAAAATAAAATCAGTCCAAGCATATTGAGCCTCTTTTTATATCTGAAATACTCTATCTCATGCAACATTATGACTAACCTCCTCTGTACCCTCTCCAGTGCCATCACATCCTTCCTATAGTGTGGTGACCAGAACTGCACACAGACTCCAGGTGAGGCAGAACCATAATTCTGTACAGCTCCAACATTATCTCCCTGCTCTTATAATTTATGTCATAACTGATAAAGGCAACTGTCCTGTATACTTTCTTAATTACACCATTAACCTATCCTGTCATTTACAGGGATCTATGGACAAGCACCCAAGATCCCTCTGATCCTCTGTGCTTCCTAGTGTGCTGCCAGTTATTGAGTATTCCCTTTTCTTGTTACTTCTTCCAATGTGTATCACCTCACATTTATCAGGGTTAAATTCCATCATCCACAGATCTGATCATCTGGCTGTGTCTGCATTAATTGATAAGGCAAGACACTGACTGTGCGAGAATGTGGATTGAACCTATGTGAATGAGCACTAACAGAGCGAGCAAGCAGCACTGATGTGCAGCCTGTTCCAATCCATGAGCTGGGTGCCTTTTCTTATGTACAAAGTGTTCCTGCAACACCTTATTAACACGGGTTGCCATGTGCCCTGCAATGCTACTAAAGCATATTGCCAATGTATTAGAGGTGTCATAGACCTTCTGAAGGATTGATAGACAGACACTGGTTGCCAATGGATAAAGGATGTGTGTAGTTAGTACCCATCCATCATACCCTGAGCTGCAGTTTGGTTATATGCAACATGAAGGTCACTCAAAGCAAGGTACGTTCTTCTATTTCCATGTTGATTTTCTTTGATGTCTAGTAAGACCAAAATCTAAAATATCAATGATAAGAGTTTTGCCATAAGGAAGTATTTGACAGATAATTTATAGATAACTGACAGTTGCAACATTATGGATTCTCCATTTGTCTTGATGTAATATTATGGAAATTGGCAGTTGAATAGCAATAAGCACTTCTGGCTCAATAAGGCTGTACTTTGAACCTCCCATATAGTGGGTTGAAAATATTGGAGTGATGCTTGCTTGTGACTTTGTAAATGAACCCTTTTCACATGAAACAAATCGCAAATGTTCACGAGTTATTGTTCTTTAATTTGCTTAATATTGCACATATTAATATCATCATTTGCAAATAAACTGATCATCAATATTACTTCACGAACTGATTTATGACTAGAAAAAATGCAAGCCTCACTACACATCAAGAAAACGGGTACAGTGATCAGAGTTGACCTACCACACTGTTGTTTGTAGAGAGGATATTCTGACAGCAAGTTTTAAAAAAAAAACACAAGAGCAGATTGTCTGACATGGAGGAACTACATGTTGAAAATATGAACTGTGTCTTGGTAAAATGTTTTTTCCCTCCTTTCTCTTAATTGCAGCATCTGCATATATAACTTATGATTAGTACTGATGTATTTTACAGGGTGAAGTTTTTAAGACAACAGCCAACACAAACATTCAGTCCAACAGATTCAAAGTGAAGTCAGTGAAACCTTAAAAAACCAAAGGCACAGCTGGAGAAAATCAATAATAATTGCTTCAGGTGACATTATACTTTGAACACATTGTTATAGAAGCTTAAGGGTTTGGATCACTCAGTGTTGATTGGAACTTAAGAGGCTCACTTAATGCTGGAATAAGGAAAGTCGTACTTCCTGTCTGATTAGTGTCAAAGATAACTGTGAAACCCTAGCTACAGCTCCTTTCTATAAGTAGGAGAACTGAATAGGTCCCTGATAAATCTAGCCGTTGGCAAGTAATTTCAAACATCAAATGGTTAGCCTTCATGCTCAGTATATGTTTTCTATGCTAAATACGAGGATATTTAGTTAAAAGCAACCAAGTACCATTCAATGAAACACAAACTGTCCAACAAGACATTGAAACTTGGAGACAACAGGGTTGTTTACATTTTCATAACAGAACAGCAGTCCTGTTACTACCAAGTGCCAATGCAGTTGGCATGTAATTTACAGACAAATGGAAATTTTCAAATACTAGTATGTTGATTTAAATACATTGCAAGTAATTTGAAGATTGGTATATTGCAAACATTGTGATAGACAAAGAAAATGCTTCACTCAGATATTATTGAGAGGATACAAACTGTTTACTATCAATTAAACAGAGCAAAAATAAGAGAGCTTTGTTGTGAAACTGTTTTTAAGAATAATATAAAAGGATATTTACAGAAAAAGCTTGTGGCATGCAGGATACTTTGGATAGTTTCTCTGATGAAGAAACAGTTTTATCAATTTTTACATTAGGGAAGAGCCATGTGTCACTGAAGTAGCACACTGGAAACAAGCCCAGCTATTCCTGGAGTTATCACAAAAGATTTTATAAATATATGCAAAATTCCCCAATTCACATGGTTTTCAGATGAAGGTTTGTAGAAGCAATATACTAGGTTTTTTTTTAAAAAAACAGAAGAAGAATTACTATTTATTACAAGTAATGAAAATCTAACTACAGGTAAGCAGTTATAAATCATCAGCATTTAACTCTACTAATTAAAACTTTAATACTTTATAAACTCTCCTTTGTACAACAGATACATAGATGGGGGAAACATGTGGATGGAGGGGATGAATTGGAAATGCTTCCACTGGTATTCAAGAGGTACATAGTGGCTGGTTCACTTGCAAAATATCCTGTTTTTCACTTAAAATTCACCACTTACAGCTGAAGGAACAATGAACTGGGTTTCTTTAAGTTTTCTATTTATTTTGCCTTCAGAAAATAACAAGTTTTCTACATTGGTGGAGATCAAGTTCTTTCGCTGTAACTTGTTCCAACCTCTGAGCTACCAGAGAATCAATCACATGGTTGTTAGCAAGAAACAGGCTTGTCATCAATAACTGGTCACTAATCCATAGACCAATCAACTTCTTGTTGCTCAACAAGAGCTGCATCTGTTCACAAAACCTCTTAGCTCCTGTTTGCCTGCAAACCACTTCAGTTATTGCTTGTTCAAACAGCTCTTTGTGATACTTGACATGGGTACCAGGTTGCTTGGCTTTCAAAATGAGGCCATTCTTTCCAAACACAGATTTTAAATGAATTCTTTCTCATTTCAGTCCACAACTTTTAAAAGCATGAAATAATTTTTAAAAACTCCTTAAATAAAGAGACAAAAACTGCACACAGTATTCAAGATGTGGTCTCATTGTGCCTTGAATAACTGAAGCCTAAAATCCATCCTATTTTGATTTCCTCCTAGATAACCATCAGTCTTCTTGATTATGTTCTGTACCTGCATGCTACTTTTTGTGACTCATACAATAAAACACCCAAATCCTCTGTTCTTCAGATTTCTGCAGGCATTCTCCATTTAAGTAATATTTTGTTTTTTCATTCTTCCTACCATGATGAACACTTTATAATTTCCCACGTCATTCTCCATCTGTCATTCTTTGGCCCTCTCACTTACTCCATCTATATCCATTTGAAACTTCTTTATATCTTTTACATAATATAGTTCCCATTTTTTCTTAGTGTGATCTCTGAATTTAGCTTCCACATCTTTATCAATGATTTAGATGAGGGGGATAAAAGCTTTAAAAATTTAAGGCTCCAGTAGAGACTCCTGTGAGTCACTATTCATTGTACTTTGCCAATCAGTCAGACACCTACTCTCTGTTTTTTTACCAGCTAGCCAATCTTCAGTTTTATATACCCTATACACATTGAGCTATTATTTTCTGCAAAAACCTTTAATGTGGCACTTCATCAAATGCCTTCTTGAAATCCAAGTACAGCTCTCTTTTACTTACACGTTACTCCTTCAAAGAACTTTAATAAATTGGTTAAACATTATTTTCCTTTGATGAAACCCTGCTGACTCCTATGTACTGTTTCCATTGTTTCTAAGTGCACAACTATAATTTCTTTTACTGATCAATTCTAACATATATCCCTGCAACAGATGTCAAACAAATTGGCCTATATTTTTCTGTTTTCTACCTCACTTCCTTCTTGAATAGAGTTTTGTTTGCCACTTTCGAGTCAGATGGAACCTTTGCTGAATCAAGGAAACTTTGGAAATTTAACAACAACATGTCTATGGCCTTACAAGTCACTTCTTTTAAAGACCCTAGGATGAAATTTATCATGAGCCAGAGGCTTGTTAGCCTGCAGCTCCATAATTTTGCTCACTTTCCCACTTCCCTTGTGATTGCAATTTCACTGGATTCCTCTCTCCCTTTCACTTCCTGACTTACAGCTGTTGCTGTTTTATTTTGTATTTTCTACAGTGAAGATAGAAGCAAAATACTTGCTCATTTTATCAACTATTTCCTTATTATCTTCTATTAACACTGCATTCTTATTCTTTAGAGAGTCAACAATCACTTTATTTATTCTTTTTTTCAAATGCCTGTAAAAATGTTGCTATCCTGTTTTTCCCCATTCCTGGTGAGCTTTTCATATTCAAATTTCTTTCTCCTGATTTAACGTTTTCATCATTCTCTTGTCTTGAAATTTTAACCAATCATCTCATCTGCCACTTTTCTTTGCAGTGTACGCTTTTACCTTCAATTTGATGCTTTACCTAATTTCTTAATTGCAGATGGTGCATCTTTCTTTCAGAATTCTTTTTAATAGTAGAAATATAGAACTGCATCTTGCAATTTTTTGGCTAAGTGTAGGTTGTATTGAGATTTTTTTGAAGGGTTTTTCATTGCAAAGCTTGACAAGATTACAAAATTGCTTGATTTATTACCCACCCTCCCCTATGACTGCTCCATCATCTGATTCTAGCCCCATCTTACTATGCACATTTTCAGTGTCCTGCATGTGGATTGTAAAGTTGTGGGCTTATAGAAGTTTACACCATGAAAAAATGGTCCTTTGTCCCATTGAGTCTACGCTAGTCAGAGACAAGCATTCTAATCCCATTTTTATGCATTTGGACTGTGACCTTGTATGTCTTTGCATTGCAAATACACATCTAAGTACTTCTTAAATATTATGAGGGGTTCTGACTCTCGCACCCTCACAGGCAGTGAGTTCCAGATTCCTGCCACTGTGCAGGTGAAAAAAGTATTCCTCAAATCCTCTCCAAATGCCCTGACCCTTACCTTAAATCTATGCCCCTATTCAGTGATCCTTCCACCAAGGGGAAAAATTCCTTCTTGTCTAACCTATCTATGTCCCTCATAATTAAATACACTTCAATCATATCCCCTTTTGAACTCCTCTGTTCCAATGAAAATAACCCAGTCTATCCAATTTCTCTTCATAACTATAATTGTCCAGTCCAGACAACATCCATGGACTTCTATGAGGATCATGAGGGGTTGGCAAGTACAATATGTCAATTTCCATACACAAGGGGTGCATATGGCTGGTGCCCATGGATCGTATCCTGACATTCTGCCACATGAATGTAGCAATAAAGTCTAACATTCCATTAGCCTTCATAATAGCTTACTGCACCTATATTTTAGACTTCAATGACTTATTGTCAAAGACTTCCACATTTGTACATCTACACTTTCAAATCTCTTACCGTTTAAGAATTACTCTGCACTTCTGCTCCTCCAACCAAAGTATATAATCTTTATTTTTCCACATTATATTCTGTATGCAATTTTCTTGCCCATTCACTCAGACTGTCCAAATTCTTCTGAATCTACTTTACAACTTCCTCACATTCCCATTAGCTTCGGATAATCTGTAAGTTTCAAAATGTTATATTTGGTTCCCACATCCAAGCTATAGATATATATATTGTGAACAGTAAGCACATTTGGTTTTTTTTTTAAGATTACATTAGATTAGATTACATTACATTACATTACATTACTGTGTGGAAACAGGCCCTTCGGCCCAACAAGTCCACACTGACCCGCCAAAGCGCAACCCACCCATACCCCTACATTTACCCCTTACCTAACACTACGGGCCAATTCACCTGACATGCACATCTTTGGATTGTGGGAGGAAACCGGAGCACCCGGAGGAAACCCACGCAGACACGGGGAGAATGTGCAAACTCCACACAGTCAGTCGCCTGAGGCGGGAATTGAACCCGGGTCTCCTGCGTTGTGAGGCAGCAGTGCTAACCACTGTGCCACTGTGCCGCCCAGGCTTACTGTCTATATGCAGAATTAAGGCACTACATGCTTTGTATCATCTCCTGATGAATATTATGTCATGCACTACCACTACTATTTGGCCTCTAAAAAATAATTCCAACTGCTGATTCTGCAGTACCACCCAAAGAGATTCCACACATTGTCCTTTCAATCTGAGATCATCCTTTCCTAAGGTACAGATCCTATCTCATATTATCAGCACAATGCCAACTCTTTTCTGTCTTACATAAATTGTGAATATTATTGAATATTCAGTTCCTAATTCTGGTCACCATGCACCCATATTTCTATAATATCAGTTAAATCATACCCAGGTATCTCCTTTTGTGTCTTTAGATTATGTGCCTTGCTACACATGCTGTGTACATTCAGGTTAAAATGCCCTTAACTGTCATTCTTTATATCATTCAGTTTTTGAAGCATACTTGAAGCTTGGCTATCTTTCTCTTGTCATTCAGTTACCCTAGTATCTTTTTGACTTCCTGTTACCAACTTTACTTCCTGCCATTTTGGGTACAGTTCCTAAACCTAGCTAATTTAAACCCACTACACCAGCACATTTCTCTGCAAGTTTATCAATCCCAGTCCTGTTATGGCCAAAACCAATCCAGCTTTATAGGTCCCATCTGCCCAGAGATGGGCCCAATTCCTCAGAAATATGATGCCCTCTGTCTTATGCCAGTTCTTAAGTCAAAACAGTCATCTGTTCTTATGCTCATTAGCTTGTGGCACTGGGAATAATTCTGAGATTACTGCTTTTGAAGTCCGGTTGTTCAAATTTGTTCCTAAATCCCAGGATCTCGTCTCTCTTCCTACATGTCACTGTTAACAATGACACTGTTAACAATCCCCAGCAGGATGCTCTGCAACATCCTTGAACCTGGAACCAAGAAGGCAACACACAATCATTTTTCATGCCACAGAAATGCCTGTCTGATAACCTAATAGTGAAATCTCCTGTCACTATTGCACCTCCATTTCCTTCCCTCCCCTAACACAGTACATGGCTGAGTTGCACATGGTTCAACACTGATGCAGCCAGTGACACTTACTGCAAACATGTCTGGAACACATGATATGTCTATGGCCACACACACAACAGGTGTACACTCCTCTGACTTGCCATCCCACAACTCTAAAAACTACTTGATACTACTTAAAATAGCTCCAGATTTACTAGGGAAACTTAACAAGCTATTTCTCAGAAGGACAAAGGAGAAATACCCAACAATCACTTTAAAGATTCAAAATGCTTATCAATTCTTAAACAATCAGCTGCTGTTCCCACATTTGTGACATCGTGCTGCTATTGGTCTCAGTGCAGGTATGCCTCACAATCTGCACCTTATTCCCTCTCTTGCTCACCTCTCACTCTGGAAACTATTTCTTTTAATAAAAAAATTAATTAGGCACCTCTTTTCCCCAAATTCCCATTTTCACACAAATTCCCAGGTATTGTATCTCTTTTACACTCCAGATAAGTATTCCTTACTCTGACCATGCAGTTTACTGTGCACTTTGAACAACCCCTTCTTATACAAACAGAGACCTCTAATGAGTCTCTAGTTTTTCTAAATTGCTTGGACAGTAATCAAGATCTAATTCAGGCAAAGAGTTTCAGATCTTTGATAGGTAGCAGCCATTATCAAGCAGCTTCCTTTTTAAGGTGACTATTTTAACTTCCTTCGAAGTTTTAATTCTGATTCTGACTTTTCTTTATAGTTAATTTTGTGTATGATTTATCAGTTGAGTCTGATTTTGATCCAAATTCCCAAATACTCATCTGTCTCTGTCTCATTCTGGCAAAGTCTACCTCACTCTGACTGTGTGCCTTACTCTGATTCCTTATCCCACCCAAACCAATTCCACATCCCAATCTTGTAATTCAGGGTTGTCTACTTATTGCACAAATTCCATGCCTGATTAAGACTGATACCTCTCCACCTCTTCCTGTTTTATTTTGGATGCCATAAACTTTTAATATTCAGGACCCAATCTTTGTTATTCTAGAGCTATATCTCTTGTAATGGCTAACGATGCATACTTATTTATTTCAAGGTGTGAAATCAATTTGTTTACTTTGTCATAAAATCCATGTGTCTTCAGGTACAAGCTTATAGCTTCGTCTTTTTACTATCTTTGTAACATCAAGTTTTCATTATTGGTTTATTCCCAGTTTCTGCCTCTGCCTTTTCCTGCCATTCTAGGTCTCTTTCCCCATGTTACTATTTTCCTCTCTTACATTTATTTACGTCTGTCATCATTTGATCTCTTGCCCCTATTATTTAATTAAAACTTCTCTCTTTTTCCTTTGCATTGGTGAAACGAAGCATAGACTGGGTGACCACTTTGCAGACCTGTCTATAAAAATAACCTTGAGCTTCCAGTTTTTTTTTTTTTTTTAGATTAGATTACTTACAGTGTGGAAACAGGCCCTTCGGCCCAACAAGTCCACACCGACCCGCCGAAGCGCAACCCACCCATACCCCTACCTTTACCCCTTTAACCTAACACTACGGGCAATTTAGCATGGCCAATTCACCTGACCCGCACATCTTTTGGACTGTGGGAGGAAACCGGAGCACCCGGAGGAAACCCACGCAGACACGGGGAGAATGTGCAAACTCCACACAGTCAGTCGCCTGAGTCGGGAATTGAACCCGGGTCTACAGGCGCTGTGAGGCAGCAGTGCTAACCACTGGGCCACCGTGCCTGCCACTTCAACAAACCACCTTGTTTCCTAGCCAACATTTTTGTCTCCAGCCTTTCTGGACTCAATATCAAGTTCAAAAATGTTAGGGCTTGAAGCACCTTCTCCTATGTCCTTACCCCAACCCCCATACACCCGGCCTTGTTATCACATTGTGTCTGCTATTGCACACACCCATTGTTAGCCACTAACATCCCCCATTAGCAGATATTTATCCTCCCAGCCAGATCATTATCCATTCCTTTGTCTGTCCAACTGACCTTCTGTCTCTAGGCTGTACTTCAACCGATTGTTTACTTCTCATCCCCTTCCCTCATCCGATCTTCTGCATAAAAACCAACAATTTCCTAGCTACCATCAGTTCTGAAGAGTCACTGGACCGGAAACATGAACTCTGATTTCTCTCCACAGATGCGGCCAGGCCTGCTAGGTTTTTCCAGCAATTTCTGTTTCTGCAGTTCATTTGTTTTGTTTTGAAGAGTGATTTAGCCCTGGTGTTTTTTGGAGAACTGCATAGCACAACACAATGAAGATAACTAGGTTAATTTGGCATTAAAGCGATCCCCACCCCCAACAACTGCGCTCCTGCTCTTTTTTTAGGCATTTTCTCCTCAAAAGGAGCGAGTAACCTTATGTCTAGCATCATTACTACCATCACCATGACCACCAGTTTTCACCCAGTAAACCCAGTTATGGATCAATGTTTCTTACAATATGACAAAGGGAGGGATTTATATGATGTAAGTGGATGAGGCTATAGTTAGCAGTGATGCAGGAGAGGTGGTGAGGTGACCCTATTGAGTAAACAGGAAGAACAGAGTGCAGAAAATGTTAGTAGTTTGGGAGGATGAGGTGGGAAAGAGATGTTGAGTGGAAATGATGCATGCAACAGTGAGATTTTTATTTCATGAGCCTTGGTGAGAGGTATGAACAATGACAGAGTAAACGTTGGTCCTGAGAGTGTGAGGTAGCAGAGAGAAGGTGGCCATACTTACCCTTGCAAATGATCATTAAACTTTTTTCTGTGCTAGGCACTCCATTTAACTCAGAGTATTACACTGACCTGACCTCGATCTATATTCAGGGTGACCGAGTCTGTGTTAATTAACTGGCATCCTGCAAGAAGAAGTAGTCTTTCTTTCCATCACCGTAGCCAGCAGCACCTCTCGTTCTCGTTTACAAAGTAGGGAGCTAACATGTCTTCATGAGTCTCTTCCTTCCTGATAATGTTCCAGCACATGGTGGGAGGAGCAGTTCCTGGCTCACTGTGTTTAAAGTGGTGTGCACTTGGGCTTCAAATTTGAACCAGTGGTGTGAATACTGAAAGGTTCTGGTGACAGGGAGCAGTTCTGCCTCCACTATCATGCAATTCCATGGGAAGGACACCAAAGGGCCTAGTTGCATAATTTATGAGTTGAAGAGCAGAAGATTGCGTGAAGAAAATCACTCTACGCCATTGCAGACCAGGTTTCATGGATCTCACTTGATAAAAAACTTTAAATGAAAATGAGAATTTCAAATAGTGAGTACTTGGAATTTCAATTGTCATTTCTTCTTGATATAATCCTGAAGGTTATCATTATGGTATCTGTACTGCTTGACTGATTCATCAACCTATAATTATCATGGAAAGCGGTTGCAATGGTGGTGCTGTAAATTCACATTTTGTTTGTCATCTCGAAATAACTGTCGGGGGTTAGCTATCTTTGATGTGGAGTCATGAAAACAAATGTGCATTTTTTCAAGGGTTTAAGTACTTGTCCTTATTCAAATGTATTGACTTGGCAATTAACAATGAGAATTCTTTAAATATAATGCAATCAGCAATATATACTTGGAACTTACAGAGGGTGGTGGTGGAGGGTTGTTTTTCAGACTGGAGGCCTGTGACCAGTGGAGTGCCACAAGGATCAGTGCTGTGTCCACTACTTTTTGTCATTTATATAAATGATTTGGATGTGAGCATAAGAGGTATAGTTAGTAAGCTTGCATATGACACCAAAATTGGAGGTGTAGTGGACAACAAAGAAGGTTACCTTAGATTACAACGGGATCTTGATTAGATGGGCCAATGGACTGAGAAGTGACAGATGAAGTTTAAGTTAGATAATATGAGGTGCTGCATTTTGAGAAAGCAAATCTTAGCAGGACATATACACTAATGGTAAGGTCCCAGAGAGTGTTGCTGAACAAAGAGACCTTGGAGTGCAGGTTCATAGCTCCTTGAAAGTGGAGTCACAGGTAGATAGGATAATGAAGAAGGCGTTTGGTCTGCTTTTGTTTGTTGGTCAGAGTATTGATTACAGGAGTTGGGAGGTCATGTTATGGCTATACACGACATTGGTTAGGCCACTGTAAGAATATTGCGTGCTATTCTGGTCTCCTTCCTATCGGAAAGATGTTGTGAAACTTAAAAGGGTTCAGAAAAGATTTACAAGGATGTTGCCAGGGTTGGAAGATTTGAGCTAT
>NC_057712.1:74577310-74654207 GCF_004010195.1 Chiloscyllium plagiosum
GTGGTGGAGGCTGGTACAATTGCAACATTTAAGAGGCATTTGGATGGGTATATGAATAGGAAGGGTTTGGAGGGATATGGGCCGGGTGCTGGCAGGTGGGACTAGATTGGGTTGGGATATCTGGTCGGCATGGATGGGTTGGACCGAAGGGTCTGTTTCCTGCCGTACATCTCTATGACTCAGCACAGCCCCTCAGGTCTGCTTGTGGCAAACACTGGATGAGTATAATGACATAAATGGTGCAAGAGCACAAGGTGGTGAGTTGGTGTATGGGATGGTATACAATGGCCGAAGGCTTTAACAGACCATGGAGATCACAGCACATACCCATTGGCAGCAATACGCTTAGTCTTCTCTGTAATAAACAATGGTCTTATATTTGCATATTTATTCTGCCTCATGCCTAATTTTAATGTCTGCCCAGACTGCCTAAACAAACAACCCTAGACATTTAGTAATGGAACAAATATTAGTGTAGTTGGAGAGCATGCAGTCTGACTGCTAAATTGGTATATTTTAAATAGGATTTTTCATGTAAATGATTGGCCGAAATCATATCACCTTCCACACAATATGTGAATAATTGAAGTCAACATTAATTGCCTCTAAAATGTTGCATGACAGATGTTTGTTACACACTGCTGTATGTTTGGTTTATATGTTTTCATAAGCAAACAAAATGGTCAGTGATAACAATCGCTAAATAGCAAGCATACCACAATGCTTCTAAAATTTGTGACACTTTGTTAAACAGATAAAATTAGTAAACATATATGCTAATTTTGTTGTTTCCACAATCAAAGACACTGCAAATTCTGGAATGCTCATAACTTTGAACATCTAATCTTCCTACACTATCTCAGCTAAATCCCATCAAGAAACAACATGCTTGGTCTATAATAAATCAAAGATATTTTAGTGCTTTGAAGTCGCTTGGACTCTCCTTTAGCTAAAGGCACCTGTAAGAATAAGTATGTAAGACATCAAAGCAATTTAAAAAAAGTCTTGAGTAGCCTTTGTATATAGACAATAATATAAACATAGGCAGCAAAGATGAAATTGACTGGTCAGTACAAATTGAAATTAGCTCAGGATCAGAAAGGCAACCTTAGTATTTCCTCTCATGTCAAAAAGATATTTAAGGAGTGAACAAGTTCAACAAGGGAAGTGAAATTAAGGAATCTATTTATAAAACCTTCTAGTCAAGAGCCTTGAGATCTTACATTGAGTGAAAATCTATAGACTGAATTGTTGTAAAATAATGGTTGCCAAAATGGACTGTGTAACCCCTGGAGTATAGCATATGACCCCAGGTTGTACTTTTCTCTCAGCTGTATAAAGATGGATTTTCAAGAATGAGACTTTTTTTTCCAATCTGGAGGCAATCCCAAATGCAATTGTCTCTTGTACTCTTGCTCCCCACCTTTCCACTGAGTCACAAAGGTGAGATGTAGTTTTGCCTTTTAGCAGAAGTGTGGAAGAGAAACAGCCTGAAACTGGAGGAACAGTAAAAAGGTGCTTGGTACAAGAGCAGTGGCTGCTGGTTGGCATATTATCTGAGGGATGTGGCCGTTTGATACACAGCTCAAGAGAGAGGTGGATGGGGTATGTTCGAAAGATGGCCAGGCTCCTTGCCTGACCAAGGCTATCATCCTTTCTGTGAGTTGTCTCACAAAGAAGTCAGTGAAGTGGGTAAGGAATAGGGAGGATGAGCAAAAATGTATATTCTAAATACCCTTGAATGGTTCTTGGAAATAGTAATCGACATCACAAGTGTCAATCATTATGCAATTCATTACTTCATCAAATAAATTTTAATTTTATTCAAAATTGTATACTGCAATGCAACAGTTAGTGAAATAGCCAGTTGGTTTGAAATGTGTGGTATTCTCAAAGCTCAAGATGTAACTCCCTGTAGAAGTATTTTACTATCAACCCATTTTGTGCTGAAGGTTTCTCTTGAGGTTTCCATCAATCCCTTGATGGAAAAAAGATTCAGGTTACTGTATATACATTTAAATAAAGTGATTTAATGTTCTCGTTACTAGCCACTGACCACTCCTCCAGAGGCCCAGGCTCAAATCCCATACAGCAAACTTAAATTTAATTAATCAATCTGGAATGTAAAGCTAGTCTCAGTGCTGATACCACAAAGCTGTTCGATTGTAGTAACAATGCTTTGAGTTAAATAATGTCCTTTAGAGAAAGTAATCTGCCATGTTACTGGGTCCAGACTATATTGGACTCCAGATCCACAGTAATGTGATTGGCTCTTAACTGCACTGTGAAATATCTCATCGAGCCATTCAGTTCACAGAAATAATTTTTTTTGTTGAAAGAATAAAGAGAACGAAAGCTTAATTTAAAGAATCTCATTGAGAGTTAAGAATCACCACAGGAGAAGCAGACTGAAAATGTATGCAAAATGTTTGGAAACAATGTTAAGAAAACTATGTAGATATTTCTGAAACAGACATAAACATGTAGATAAATGTTAGTTCAAAAAATGCAGATTGGTTCTTAGTTGTAGCAGCTTATTATTTTACCTACTCAAGAAGATGGATAACAGATGTTATTCTACTGTAAATATATGACAATTATATCACAGTGAAATTATTCACATTTTATTGTTTGTTTAATAAATGTTTCACATTTTAAAGATTAAATGGTGTCTCAGGTTATGTACTCGAACTGTCAGAGCTGGGAAGTAGAATATTCTTGTGACATGAGATAACCTAATAACTATAAGTGACTGCCCTTTGCTGCCATGTATCAAAATCCTAGCTCAATGGCATAGATTCACTTTCCAAATGTTTGGAGTCCATCCAAAAAAAAAGATCTCTGATACAAAAGCTAAAATAATATAATGTAAATAATCCAAAGTAGCAAAGATCTAAGACTGTAACACGTTTTCTTCTGCAGACCCTTCTGTGCGCTTGACTAATGGAGGTGCTAGTTTGTCCTTCTGTCAAGTTGCTTCCCAAAATTGCTCTGTTGTGTGAGAAGCACAGTAAAGAAGGAAGAAGGGAAGAAAATCATTAAGTAACTCAAGCAGCCTGACACCATCCACGACAAAACAGCTTGTTTGATTGGCACCAGATCATAAATATGTAGTTCCTCCATCACCAGCACTTAGCAACTCAGCAGCAGTGTGTACCATTCACAATATGTACTGAAGAAATTCACCCACGCTCCTTATACTGCACTTTCAAAACTAATGAACATTACTATTTAGGAGGATATGGGCAGCAGGCATATGAGAGCACCAGTTCCTGCAAGTTCCCCTCCAAATCACTCACCATTGAGACTTGGAAATATATTGTCATTCCTTCATTGTTGCTGGGTCAAAATCCTGCAATTCTCCCCCGAAGGGCATTGTGTGTTTACCTCCACCAAATGGACTGCAATGGTTCAAGAAGGCAGCTCACATCACCTTCACAATGACACCTATTAATAGCCAATGTTGGCCTAACCAGCAATGCCTACATCCCATGAGGGAATAAAAAAAAGTGCAGCATTTTTAGAGATATTGTCAGGGGACATTTTCAACCAGATTCCTATTTACCTGTTTAAGTGATCTAATAGCCTGAAAATCAGGAGAATTCACACCGTCAAAACTAGGTAGATGTTTGGTTACTATTTGGGATCTTACTGTGCACAAATGGTTACAGCACCTGTTAGATTATGGTGTAGATTCTAAATCAGATGAGCCTCTATGTTTAAAACAATTGCCAGACATCGTGACATGCACTGTTCTGTTATGAAGGTATCCACCTCGCTTTCAGTCACTCCCTCTGTGTAATGGAGTTAGTGTAGTGTCTTAAGTCATTCAACTATCAGTATGCAATATGTGGTCATAACAATGGGCACAGAACCCAGAACAAGAGCATAAAATATCCCTTCACGAGTGTGGTATGAACAATGTTGAGACAGGTGGGGAAACACGATGAGAATTAAAAAAAGCAGATCCTTCATATTGCAAAATACATTTCCAATTTTCCTCTCAAGCCTTAAATAATGACTTCTGAATTGCACCATTGAGCATCAAAATCCTCATTTCCATGCATTTGTCCCACAAGCCTTATTTATATGTGTCTTCCAATTCTCTTCCACTGAGAAATTTGATAGTGCAAAATGCTGCCATTCAGCTCACAGCAGGTAATTGCTAGCTGCAACTCACTGAATGCAACTTGCACAAGACTATCTTTGCCTGCTCCACAGCCACCAGCTTCATCGGTCCACACACGTCTACATCAAGAAACCATCAGCCTCGCCATATTATCCTGCCTGCTCTTGGACCATCTTCCTCAAACCTCAGTCCTTCAACACTTCTTTACCTATTTTTCAGGGATATCTAAGTGTTTCTGCCAGGTCACACTGCGCAACACATGTCACTGCACATCTTATGGCCATTAGCTTTCTATTTAGCACTCACACACTCAGCGTTTACTCTGAGGTTGCCAATCTCACATTGCTTTCTTAATGCACTCTCACTGGCTTCAGCACTGACTTACAGTTTTCATGTCCCTGTTTGGATCTCATTGCTTTTTAATGCACAAGGCCTTTGCTGCTCTAGTTACAGTGTCTTTGCATTGCTTTTTAGAACACAGAAAGAGGCGGGCAGTAGTCATTGTGGATAGCACTGTATAGGCGGTGGATATGTCACTGTATTAGGTCAACATTATGCCTGCAGCATGTGCCTGCAATTTACATGACAAACACAATGCAACTTCATCAAGCCAGTAGTCATGTCTGGAATTCAAAGAGGACCAGTCCTTAGTCAAGTGAAAGGGGATTGAGGTCATTTGGCAGCTACTGATACAGTTAGTCAAGAGAGTCGTGTGATTCCAGTCCAAGAGATATCCACAGTCAGTCAAGCAGTTGGTCTGATGAAAACCCAAGGATCCAGTCTGAGGGATTGGCCCATGATCAGTTCTGCAATTCAAGGGTAATCAGTCAGGAATTATGGGTAGATGATCTGAGTGCTCCTGAGACATCAATCTGGGGACTGAATCATGGTCAGTCAGACCTGTCCTGTCAACTGTCAAAGGGGGTAGGCCATAGTCGATCATGGGATTTTGATCAATAACTATCAAGGGACTTATCAGTGGGAAGCCGAGACAATCCTGGGTAAAATGAGCAAACGGGAATGGACTTGATTGTATTGGATTTATTGAGGGAATGCAGACAGAGTTCAGAAGCATTTCTAGATTGAAGGGATGGTAGGTTGGATCTTATGGTGAATTGGAGAGGACTAGCTGCTCTTGTAGAGAGTATTCCAATGGATTACAATAACTCTTGTCTCTTATCCCCCATGGAAGGGGGTATAGGTTTAACAAGGACACCAGAATTTTCAAGTCTTGAGCTCTTGAATAAAATGGGGACATTAATAACTATATAAAGGGGCTTAGCCAACTGTAGTCATTCTTTAATGCTACCAATCAAACAGCAATTTGATCTTTAACAGCAGGCCATTCATCGTCCAAGAATGCACATTAAAAATTATAGCCTAATGAAATCACAATCATTATGTTGTATGTGCTAATTGCTTCTTGTCATGTCAGCTAAACATCGAAGCACTTAAAAACAGCACTTGCTGTTCCCATTTCACAAACACATTCCATAGCTATCACTTCAACTCAATACTTTGCAATTGCAACCTACACATCTGTAAGTGTTCAAAGACATGATCTGTGATCAGAGGAGAAATCTTTTCTTTAAGGGTTGTGCAATCATGGTGACTTACTATAGGCACTCTACCCCTAGTGTAGCATGAAAATTTTATTTGTGCAATTGCATATGGAGTCATGACAATGATGTCCTTGAGAAGCCTCCATGCCACGCTGTGTGAGGGTATAATATGAGGCTTCATTGTCATGGCTGTGAGGACAGAAGAGTTCCTCCAATAAACTGTGTTATCTTCCTGATATTCCCCACTGATTATCTGTTCACGGATGTCCATCTGTGATCACCATCAATAGAATCCTGGTGATTTTGTTACAACTACAAAGACAATGTTGAAGCGACATGTGGGTAGGGTGCCTGTTAAGCAAGGTCCCTGGGTACCAAATAGGTAGGATGCCAGGTAATTGTGGTGCCAAGTGACTAGGTATTAGGGTGTCAGGATATGATGCCATTCACTTAGGATATCATGTGGGTTGGAGGTCAAGGCATAAGGTGGGTGAGTTAAGACCAGAAGATACAGGAGCAAAAATTAGGCTTTTCAGCCCATTGAGTGTGCTCCGCCATTCAATCATGGCTGATAAGTTCTTTAATCCCATTCTCGTGCTTTCTCCCTGTAATCCCCTTGATACTCAAGATCCTATCTATCTCATTCTAAAATACACTCAATGATGTGGCCTCCATTACCTTCTGTTGCAATGAATTCCATAGATTCACCACTCTCTGGCTGAAAGAGTTTCTCCTTATCTCCATTCTAAACGTTCTTCCCATTACTCCATAATTATGCCCTTGGGTCCTAGTCTCTCCTACCAATGGAAACACTCTACCCAGTCCATTCAGTATTCTGCAAGTTTCATTTAGATACTCCCTCATCCTTCTAATCTCTATCGAGGCTAGACCCAGAGTCATTAAACATTCCTCAATGTTAAGCTTTTCATTCCTGGGACCATTCTTGTGCATCTGCTCTGAATGTGCTCCACGTCCAGTACACCCTTCCTGAGGTATGGGGCCCAAAACTGCACACAATAATCCAAATGTGGTCTGACCAGAGCCTTAAATAAAGCCTCAGAAATACATCCCTGCTTTTATATTCTAGTCCTCTCAAAAAAATGCCATCATTGCATTTACCTTCTTAACTACTGACTCAACCTGCAAGTTTAACTTGAGAGAATCCTGGACGAGAACTTGCACTTCAGACTTCTGAATTTTCTCCCCATTTAGAAAATAGTCCATGCCACTATTCTTCCTACCAAAGTGCATGACCTCACACTTTCCCAAGTTGTACTCCACCTTCCACTTCTTTGCCCACTCTCCTAACATGACCAAATCCTTCCGCAGCCTCCTTGCCTCCGCAATGCTACCTATCCCTCTACCTATCTTTATGTCATCTGCAAACTTAGCCAGAATGCCCTCAGTTCCTTCATCTAGATTGTTAATGTATAAAACAAAAAGTTGTGGTCCCAGTATTGGGTCTTGCGGAACATCACTTGTCACTGGCTACCATCCTGAGAAGGACCTTTTTATCCCCACTCTCTGCTTTCTGACAGACAGCCTAGCTTCTTTCCATGCTAGAACATTGTCTCTAACATCATGGGCCCTTATCTTACTAAATAACCTCCTATGCAGCACCTTGACAAAGACCTTCTGAGGTGTAGATAGATATCTTCTATTGGCTCTCCTTGGTCTAAGCCGCTCATTACTTCCTTAAAAAATACCAGACAATTATCAGGCATGACCTCCCCTTGATGAAACCATGCTGAGTTTACCCTATTTTACCATACATTTCCAAATATTCATAAATCTCATCCTTCACAATGGATTCCAGGATCTTATCCATTATCAAGGTTAGACTAATTGGCCTGTAATTTTCCATTGTTTGCCTTACTTGCTTTTTAAACAGACATGTTATGTAAGTGATTTTTCAGTCTTCTGGGACTGTTCCTGATTTCAGCGATTCCTGAAATATCACCACTAATGCCTCCACTATCTCTTCAGCTATCTCTCTTAGAATTCTGGAATGTAGTCCACCTCGTCCAGGTGATTCATCCACCTTCAGGCCACCTAGTTTTTACAGCACCTTCTCCTTGGTGATGGCCACCTTACTCAGCTCTGCCCCTTCACTCTCTTGAAGTTTTTGAATATTACTCATGTCTTCCACCTTGAAGACTGGCGTGAAGTAATTATTCAGTTCCTCAGCTATTTCCTTTATCCCCACTACTATTTCTCCAGCATCATTTTTCATCGGCTCAATGTCCACTTTTGCCTCTCTTTTGTCCTTTATATATCTAAAGAAACTCTTATAGTCTTCTTTATATTACTGGCTAGTTTACCCCCCCAATTTTAACCTTCTCCCTCCTTATTTCTTATTTTTGTTGCCCTCTGTTGGTCTTTGTAAGCTTCCCAATCTTTTGGTTTCCCACTGCCCTTCGCCACATTATATGCTTTGTCTTTTTCTTTTATACTACCCCGACTTCTCTAGTCAGCCATGGTTGCCTCATCCTCACTTTACCATGTTTCTTTTTCCTGGGGATGATTCTCTGTTGTGTCTCCTGAATTACTCCCAGAAACTCCTGCCATTGCTGTTCCACTGTCTTTCCTGCTAGACTCTTCCCAGTCAATTCTACCCAGCTCCTCCCTCATGCCTCTGTAGTTACCTTTATTCACCTGTAATACCATTACCCCTGATTCTCCCTCTCAAATTGCAGAGTATATTCAATCATATTCTGATTACTGAGGGCTCCTTCACCTTTAAGCTCCCTTATCAAGTCTGCCTCATTGCACAACACTAAATCCAGTATTGCTATTTACCAGTTGCTGGTAAATGATAAAGTATTTTGAGTAAGTCAGGGGTTTTGGTTCCTGTGGGGACAGGGCAATGGATGTACCTGGTCCAATCCTAGGAGACGGGCTTGTTGGGTCCCAGGGTCAGGTGTCCCAAGCCCCAGGTGAAGAGTGGGGTGTTGCATTCTGGGAATTATGAGTGTCTTGTGTTTGTTGATGGGAGCACCGTCAGATCAGGTTCTGGGAGGGTATATGGTGTCAAAGGAAGGTTTAATTGAGATTGAATGTTAAGTTAGGGGCTGCCACTTTAATAGTGAACCAGGACTTAGGGAAATGTTTTAACGTCTACATTTTCCGGAGTAACTGTTCACTTAAATGGAATGGTACCCTCCAAAGACCCCAGTTTAAATGCATAAGGGGAATTGCCCCTCAAACTCTTCAATTTCCCATGCAATTCTCTCAGGCTCTATTGCATCCTGCAGAAATTCTGCAGAGTCCCCTATATACCTCTCATCAAGGCTGTAGGAACAACTATCTGACAATCAGAAACTCCACATCACTGTCCCTGTATTCTGTGAATTTAAGCTTATTAGCAAAGAAACAACTTCATCATAAACCCAACAATTTGGACTGATTTAGAAAGACTTAAACATCATATTAACACAATACATCATTTGTTCTCTCAAATCACTTCTCTGGCATTAGTTGGCTTTAGTGAGGCAATAAGTATTTTAAGAAAAGTAAACACAGTGATGTAAGATTGCAATGTTTCAAAAACTTCATTTAAGTTTTCAGTTGTAATATATTCTTTTCTTTATGTCTCCAAAACAAAATGCTTAAATGATAGACATTAGTTTGTCTTGTAAGTATGCTATTTTACTGTGTTGAATTTCAACAAGAGTCTACTGTTGCAGCTAAGCAACATTATGGAGCTCAACATTGCTTGTATGCAATCTAATGGTCACCAAAAAATAACAAACCAAAATAAAATGTTATGACCTAATCTGTTAGAAAGATTGAATCTGTTAAAATGTGCACTGTTAATTCTTTACAATCAGATGTAATGCATTGTAATAAATCAGATATCAAAATGCACATGAATTAACAGCTCTTTTTACTTAATTATTTGTTTGAGTTTATTTGCCGTTAGAGCAGTACAGTATCAATTACTTGCCAGTCTGCCATTCTGTGAACACGGATGTACACTTGTCTCCAAGTTAACCCTTTTTATTGCTATGATCACAGATTTGTGCAAGTTCATCAACTACATGATGGATTGTCTCTTTCAGCATGATGGAAAGATGAATAGAAGTCAGTTTGCAATGAATAGAACTTAGAACATAGAACAGTACAGCACAGAACAGACCCTTCAGCCCACGATGTTGTGCCGACCACTGATCCTCATGTATGCACCTCAAATTTCTGTGACTAAGTGAATCAGTCTCTAGATTTTCAATGTGTTTTAAGTCCAGCTTATTCAGCAACCATGTATATGTATGGACTAGAACAAACCTCCTCAGACTATATTAAAAATAGTTTAGACCCTAACGTTTTCTTATTTTAAAGGTAAGTGTAAGACATTTTTGTTCTGATGCAACTTTATTGGTCAAACTACCAGATTTGAAACAAAACACACTTTATCTATACATTAAAATTAAAATACAGAAAAAATAAAAAGAAAAGAAAATAATTGTTTTAAGAATGACTCTATTGAAATACTTAACAAAATAACATATACAACCTACTGCCAATTAACTGTTCCAATATAGTAATGTCTCATAAGCATGCCATTGGCAAAGGCAAATTCAGTAAAATAGATGGTCTCACGTTCAATTCTAGAAACACGAAGAGAACCCCAGCTTTTAGCTGTAACAGAGAGAGGAATAAAAGCTTCCATATCCACCTTCAAGACCCCAGCCACTACCATTGAAGGCTAAAACTAAAAAATAATCCAGGTTCAGTGGAGCTTGAGCACACCCATTCAGGCTGCTTTTATTGTTCCAACTTAAACAAAGCCCAAGACCTCCCAAGCTGTTTACTTTAACGGCTATGGAGCAGACTGCTATCTGTCAACCTCTCTTCACAAAAAAAAACGAAGGCACAATACATCTCCTAAAGCTATATATCATCAAATGTGGCACCTATGAAATATCTCAAAGCATTTCCCACAATCACCAGAAAACAAAACATGATACCAACGCAATTGCTTTATTTACATTCTCATAAGAGTTTGACTTTTACCCAGAGAATTTTGAATTTTCTCTCTCTCCAACCTTTTTACTTGGGATATGATGCATTGTCACATGGAAAAATATGGATTAAATTGGAAGAGTTAGCATAAATTATTAAGGCAAAATTCATGTTCATACAACTTGCTGGAGCTTATTGTAGAGGTAATAGAAAAGGTAGATGAGATGAATGCTGTTGATAGCTTGTACGTGGATTTTCAGAAGATACTTGATTTAATGCCACACAATATCCTTGCAAAAAAGCTATAATTAATAAAGGAGACAGGAGAAACATGGATACAAAATTGGTTAGTCATAGTCATAGAGCCATACTGCACAGAAACAGACACTTCAGTCCACGTCGTCCATTCCGACCAAGTTTCCTTAACTAAACTAGTTTCAATCGTATTTGGCCCATATCCCTCTAAACTTTATCTGTTCATGTATCTGTCAAATGTCTTTTAAATTTTGTAACTGTACCTGCATCCACCACTTTCTCTTGCAGTTCATTCCACATACAAACCACCTTCTGTGTGAAAAAGTTGTCCCTCAGATATGTTTTAAACCTTTCTCCTCTCATTTAAAAATACGCCCACTAGTTTTGAACTCCCCCCACTCTAAAATACAGAATTTACAAATGGGTATTTTTCAGGCCAGAACACATTTATAAGGGAGTTTCCCAGGGAATGGTATATGCATGATTTAGATCATGCTGAGCATGGGAATTTTGGAGTGAACTATAGAAAGACAGTGTACAAGTTCAAAAGGATGTTGACAAGTTGATGAAGTGGGTGGACATGTGACAGATAAAGTTCAATGTTGGGAAGTATGAGGTGATACATTTCTGTACAAAGAATATGAATGACAGTATAAAATAATGCATGCTATTTTAAAATGTATGCAGGAGCAGAAATACCTCGGCATATACATGCATAAATCATTGAAGGTGGCAGACAGGTAGAGATATAAAGCATATAATATTCATGGCTTAAATTGCATGAGAAGGGAAGTTTTATTGAATTTATATAACGGGTCAGACTTCAGCGATGTAATGGCCGGGATTATTCCTGTGCATAGGAATATTGCAGAAGCCCCCGTTGCAGCAGATTCTCCAGGAATTGCCTGGGAAATTGTATTTTCCATTGGGCAACTTTTCTACAACCTGGAACCTTCTGCCAGATGCTCCAGTTTCCTCTCATAGTTCAAAGATTAGGTTAGGTGGATTGGCCACGCCAAAAGAAATGTTCCCTTGGAGTCCAGGGATGCACAGGCAAAGTGGCTTAGCCATGGTCAAAATCTTATGAAGTGGGGGAGGGGACGGTGGGTCTGGGTGGGAGGGTTGTTGCAGACTTGATGGGCTGAATGACTTCTTTCAGCAATGTCGGGATTCTATGTGAAAAGGTTTTGTGCGTTGCATTTGCCTCTTTTACAAAATACTTTAAAATTGTGTCCTCTGATTCTTAACCCTTTGATGAGCAGGGATGGTGAAGACATGATGCGCCAAATGGCCTCCTTCTGTATTGTATCATTCTGTGATCCTGTTTTCACAAATCCACCTCTGGCTCTGGGCTTCAGACAGAGATTGAAGGAAGCCCTGTCATTCTTAACCAGGGAAGTTTTGAACCATTAGGGAGAACTATTTACATGCATATCTTATATATACTGCAAACAAGAGTAAAATTACTGGATACAGTAGTTAGGAATTTTGACTAAAATTCTCAGGTATTGCTTCTTAATATTTTTCATCTCCTAAGAATTGCTGAGTGTGGAAAGATGTCTGCAGCTGAACTCTTAATAATCACAGAATTATAAGGAGCTGAATGAATACACATGGTAATGTGTTCACGAAAACAAAAAATTATTTCAGATGTTTATAGACAACTTTACTTTCCATTCCCATAAAAAAATGTGCCAGCTAAATGCAGCAGAATTATGCACGGGATACTCTTTCGAAATCTCCTTAAGTAGACCAACAACATCTACAGTTAAAGAGGTTAAAAAAAAAACAGGAATTGATTTCGTACTCCATTCCAATCCTTCTTCAAACTTTGCTTTGTTTTCTAGATGATGCGGAAAGCCACTTAAATCCCCTTCCATTTCGCCTGCTTTCCTCAAAGCAGGTGATTAAGTTATTATGCTGGCAGCTTCCTGCATATACTCTTCAGCTTAGCTGCTGCTGTAACCTGATTTTCTCCCAGAATGGTGTTGGTTATTGACATCTACATGAGCGAATCAGGTGTCTGAGGATACTGCCTCCACATTTGCTGACAATACATAACTAGGTGGGAAATTTAGATATGATGAGGACACAAAGGATGCAAAAAAGACATAGGCAGGTTAAGTGGGTGAGCAATAAGATGATGAATAGAGTAATATTGCGGCAAATGTGATACTATCCACTTTGGTAGGAAGACTGGAAAAGCAGAATTAAATTAAAAAAAATCTGAGCTGTGTACACTACTGGATGCCTGTCATAGTGCACTGCCATCTTTCATGAAGACATGAGCCATAGTATCAAAAGGAGATTGTGCAAACCCGAGGGTGGAATCGAACCTGGGTCCCTGGTACTGCCTTTCTTAGGCTCAGAAAAGAAACATTCTTACCTTATATCCAAGTCAAGATGGTGTTTAATTTTGAGGAGAACTCAATAATTAGATTCCTTACAGCATGGAGACAGGTCCCTTCGGCCCAACCAGTCCACACCGACCCTTCAAAGAGTAACCCACCCAGACCCATTTCCCCCTGACTAATGCATCTAACACTATGGGCAATTTAGCAGGGCCAATTCACCTGACCTGCACATCTTTGGACTGTGGGAGGAAACCAGACCACACCCATGCAGACAGGGGGAGAATGTGCAAACTCCACACAGATAGTCACCCGAGGCTGGAATCAAAGCTGGGACCCTGGCAGCAGTGAGACAACAGTGCTAACCACTGAGCCACCGTGCCACCCAGTGCTTCTGAATATTGTTGTTCTTGACCTTGTAGGGTTAGTAGGACTTGAGAAATCAACTTGAGAAACTGTAGATAATATTTACTGCAGTTTTAGTGTGTCAATAATGCAGTGACGTGGTCACAGATTAAGCTCTTATAGGATAGATTTAATCTTTAATGCTATTTTGGCTGCACAAACATTGGTGAGTGTTCACAATTCCATCAAACTTTTGACTTGAACTCTGTGGATGGTGGAGAATCTTTGAAGAGCCAGAGAAAGGCCAAACAGTTTTGAACAGCTACTGTTCTGATATTGTTGTTAGATGTGCTCTAGCATTTTGTCATTAATGACTTCCAAGATATTGTTTTTGAAAAACTTGTCAACGGTGATCCAGTTGGAAGTCACATAGATTTCACCGAATCAAATCTGTATTTGATACTTAAAGCTGTTCAGATACATATTTGGGGTTTTTTTAATGTTTCAGAATAACTCAGTTTTACTTTTTTGCCTGTGCTGGTTGACTTTTGCTTTACAATTTGGTCTATCCACATATGTGTGGAGAGTTGCTCCTTCCTAATATTCACATCAAAGACTGAAATTATATATAACTCTCTGAAGCATTGGAAAAGTATTTTTAAAATCTATTTTCCAATGTTCAAGATTACAAATACGTAGCAAAAAATTAAGCGAACTATTCAATTTCCAGAATGCTTTTCTAATTTAAGTAGAGTGTTAAGATCCCATCATCTGTTTGCAGTTCTCTGTCCAGAAGTCTGAATAAACTGAAAACCAATAGGATGTTACTTCCACAACAGTGCTTTGCTCTTCTGCTACTAACAACTAGGTCTCCACTTTCTTAAATGTTATTGTCTTGAAGCTTAATGACAGCAAGACTTACATGAAACATTTCTGTTTGGTAAACAAGTGGAAAGAATGGGTGTGAGCTTTCAGCTTCCTGTGCTAGCTCTAAATGCATGACTGGGTATCACCTGCCTAAAACAAAAATAGAAGTGGAGCAAATATCATCTTCCAGAATGGAAGCTCAGCCTTTGAGATTAAGAATCATTTTCTATATTCAATGTTTTGTTTTTACAAAGAAAACCAGCTTTGTTTTCTCACACCATTCTCTTGCTAGAGGCAGCTGTTCCCAGTTTCTGGCAATTTCTAATACTAGGCAAAATCCAACATTCTCCCACCAAGTAAATTCTTAAAAGGAAAATTCTTTCAGTATGAGTAATCCAGGATTAAAAGTTTGAGAGACATTTGCTCCTTCATAAGCAGCTCAAACTATTCCAAAATGTCTTGTTTACACAATTAAGATGCCTTTCAATGCATTTTAGCCTTTTTGTAAAAATTACTGTTAATTATGTATTCGAAAAAGATTCTTCACTCAGAACAAAACAAGAAAGCACACTGTTCCTGTTCAAAAGGTAGACACGCAGTCCTCTGTGGAGAGCCATGTGGATTTCTAAGGCTGAAAATTTTTCCAAGAATTTTAAGAGAATTGTTTAATTACAGCACAGAAACAAGCCATTTGGCCCTTCTGATTTCTACTGAAATTTATAATCTACACAAGTATCATTGCACTCCAACTTCTTTTTCTTAACCTGTCCTCAGAATCCTCTATTTTCTTCATGCTCATATATGTATCAAGCCAACCTTTAAAAGTCAATGTTATCTGTTTCAACCACTTAATGTGGCAGCACACTCTCGTCAGTCTCTTGCAAATAAATTATTCTTTGATTCTTAATCAAACCTCTTTGTGGCTACTTATATTTCTGCCTCCTTGTCCTGACTCATTTCCAAGTGGGAGCATGTGGGTAGAATTGTCTGTGAAGGGTGTATTATAAAATTAAATATGAGGTAATATCTGTTTCCGGGTCATTGTACCTGCATAAACCAGCTTTTAGATTTCCTAACCTCACCAGCAACCGCCAGACTGTAAGGTGTAATTCTGGATCAGTGGTGCTGGAAGAGCACAGCAATTCAGGCAGCATCCGAGGACAGGTAAAATCGACGTTTCGGGTAAAAGCCCTTCATCCTGAAACGTCGATTTTGCCTGTCCTCGGATGCTGCCTGAATTGCTGTGCTCTTCCAGCACCACTGATCCAGAATCTGGTTTCCAGCATCTGCAGTCATTGTTTTTACCCTGTAAGGTGTAATGCCAATAAGTCAAAAATCAGCATTTGGATATGAGGAAATCTTGAAGATCACTCCAATAAATGTGAAAATTAATGCTTCAAGCCATTTAATTATCATTTATGCACATTAGGGATGGTAGGAAAGATTATCATCTTCTTCACAAGCTACTTCAGCAATGACAATCGCCACAAATTGGACTCCATTGGCTTTTTTGTTAATCTAGAATTGAGAACAGTGTCACTTAAGTAAAAAAGATCTAAATATAAAAGAGTCCAAAGCATTCTTTAAGGTATTGATCCCTAAAAGAAGGATATATTTATTGTGCCATCAATACACAAGTATTAAATGATTGTGCTTCATTGCTTCTGAATTTGTTATCAAACTGAATGGGTAAAAAGACAAGTAGGTGACAATTACTCACTGTGCCATTTTCACAATTATATTGATACCATTGCACACTAAGTTAGTCTCATTTTATTAGCATTTTCTTTTAGTTAAAGGGAACACGTTACTTGACAGATATTCCTAGCACAAATGGAGGAAACCAACATGACTGAAGGATTAAATAAATATTTTGTATCAGTCTTTGCCAAGGAATGTTACCAAAGTAAGTCATAGAATCCCTACAGTGTGGAAACAGGCCATAAGGCCCAACAAGTCCACACCAATCCTCCAAAGAGTATCCTACCCAGACCCACTCCACTACATTTCCCTTGACTAATGCGCCTAGCCTACATATCCCTGCACACTATAGGCAATTTAACATGGCCAATTCACCTAACCTGCACATCTTTCGACTGGGGGAGGAAATCAAAGCACTTGGAGGAAACACATACAGACATGGGGAGAACATGCAAACTCCACACAGGCTGTCGCCCGAGGCTGGAATTGAATCGAGGTCCCTAGCGCTGTGAGGCAACAGTACGAACCACTGAGTCACCATGCCTCCCCATGGTGGAAAATGTAATTAAATCATTCGATGGGCTAAATATTCATAAAGAGAGGTATTCATTGGAAAAACTAGGTACACTTAAAATTAATGGGTTGGATTTTAAGGGCTCTGCTGTGAATGTTTTGACTGGGGCCTAGGGACATGTTAAATATGTGTTGTAGTAACCCATCACTTTTTAACTCATCCCTGAGCTTATACCATCAAATGTACTAAAAACAACACCTGCCTGCCATATAAAAATAAATAATTAAAAATCACTCAGGGGTCCTCTTGTGGTACGGTGGTAGTGTCCCTACCTCTAGACCAGGAGGTCTGGGTTCAAGTCCCACCAGCTCCAGAGGTGAGTAATAACACCTCTGAACTGGTTGATGAGAAAAATAAGTTAATTCTTTTTAAAAATTACTTTGTTAGGAAGCTGATCAACGTGCTCATACCGTAATATGGCTGGAATGCACCGATATCGGGAGAGGACAGGCTGGCTTTTTAAAAAAAAATGAAAAAAGCAGCCTTGTGTGCATTGGGCTACCCTTCCAAGATGCCATAATACCCCTGTCCTTCCTTCTGCATCATGTGCCCTACGGCTCCTGTCCAGACAATTAGAGAATTGCAAATGTTATACTTCTAGTTTTTAAGCAAGTGTGTAATTAGAAACCCAGTACCGACAGGCCAGTCAGTTTAACCTTGGGTGGTGGCAAGGCTTTAAGATTTGGTAATTTGAGATAAAATTAATGCTATTTTGGAAAAAAAATTGAATAATCAAGGAAAGCCAGCTCATAGTTGTTGAAGTTTTTAATGAACTTGATTGGAGATGTTTGATGAGAGTATAGGGAGGCTGCTGAGGATAATGCAGTTAATGTGGTGCATATATGGATTTCCAAAAGGCATTTTATAAAGTGCCTTTTAAGAGGGTTGTCAGAAAAATCAAAACCCAAAAATTAGAAGATACAACAGCAGCATGGTTTTTATATTGGCTGAGGGATAAGTAACAGAGTCATTTCGAATGGTTGTTTTGCAGACTGGAGGAAGGTGTATATTGAAATGCGCAGAGTTCAGAATTAGGATCACTGCTTTGTTTGATCAACATTAATGATATGAGGTGAAATTCTATTTTCTTAGGTCTAAATGTGGAGTTGATTATAAAAGTGGGAGAAACTTCCGCTCAGAGGCAGGTCAGATTTTTCTGAGTGATTTAGTTCTTCCCAGCTCATGATGTATGGGCTAAATGCAAACTCTTACGGGTGAGAGGGCAGGGATTATATAAGCCCACAGGACTGATCGGACTACAACACTTGGGCACCATCCTTAAAAGCCACATGAGCAGCACTTCACTCTTTGCAGCCTAGGGAGACCAGCACTCAACCACTGCTCATTACCCTCACCCATGCCTGATCATGCTGGAGGCCTATCAACAGGCAGTCCCATGCTTTAGCAAACCCCTTCCGAGATGTTTATCTGCAGGTTATCTGGGAGAGAAGGGATGCACTATTTTCAAGCGATAGCAAGAGGAAGCCATCCTGACTGACCAAGGCAGCCTGCACCCAGGTGACTATGGAGATCACTGCCTGTGGAGTGTCAAGAAATATTAGCTTCAGTGGTGCCTGGTCATGAACTGCTGCACACCAGGAGGCACTGCTGCTATGAGGTACCGCTGTCTACTCAGTGCTTGGCATCGCTATGAGTTAAAGGAGCCTCAAAAGTCAGTACCTCATGCATCACTGGTTCACTGACCTTCCTTTACAATTAGGAGAAACTACACGTCTGATTATTTTCACCAAGGACTTGCTTGGTACAAAGTCATAATCATGGAAGGTATCTTCACGATGAACACCTCAAAGGAATAGCAGACACACACATCACATTTATTGTTTTCCACCATTCATACTGAACCATTTCTCAAGCAGAACACTTTAACTTCCACATTGCACATTATGCTTACAAGTAATGCACATTGATAATCCCAGCCCAGGAAATGTCTATCAATGCAAGCATTGTACTCATGGTACCCATGTTAATGCCTTTTGCAGGAGACGAACATACATAATAAATGTAAGCATGCGTAGACTGGGGGAGTGGGCAGATTCGGGATGAGGGAAAGGTGGAGAAGCTGTTATAAGGCCCCTGACCCCATTCAAGAAGCAGGCAGTCAAGCTGACAGGAGAATAAGGGGACTGTACTGAAGGGGAAATTAGATATCTACAGCCACTAGTTAGAAAGCCTCCAAGTAGTTACTCTCAACTGCACACCAAGCAACAATGTCTCAATAAAATAATTGGCAACTCAGGATGCAAACAAAAATTTTTGTTTTTTACTGCTGACTCTGGATCCCACTTCCAAGGTAGAACAAAGAAAACGAGAAAGTGGGGAGGCAATGGAAAAATAGTATTCATGCTAGACTATTTATCCAAAGACTCAGGTAATGTTCTACGGACATGGGTTCAAATCCTGCCATGGCAGATTGTAGAATTTGAACCAATAAAAATCTGGAATTAAGTGTCTAATGATGATTATGAAATGGTTGTCAATTATCAGAAAAATCTATCTGGTTCACTAATGCACTTTAGGAAAGGAAATTACTGTCCTTAACCATTCTGGTTTACATTTGACTCCAGATCCATAGCAATGCAGTTGAGTTTTAACTGCACAAAGGACAGTAAATGCTAGTGTAGACAGCATTTCTTGGTAGGCTGATTAATGATCATGAAGGCCATGATTCCTTCCCTCATGTTATGCTTGGCCATCACCAGCTCCGATTCTGTTGTCGCTTTTCATCATTTCTTCTCCTTCTCAGTATTAATAAAGTTGCTGGGTTAAGTTGAGCTAACATGTGGTGTGGAAGTGCTGATTTATTTTTATCCGTTTATGTGATGTGAGTTCCGCAGTTCTAATATTTATTGTCCACCTCCAATTGCAGTGGAGAAGGTGGTGATGAGCTGCCTATTTGAACCACTGCCACCCTGTTAAAAAAAAAATCAGCAATGAAATAAGTGTTTTTCATTTAGGACTCTGATAGTACATTTGGGCCCGTTCAATCTTCTCATGTGTTGAATGAAACATTACAGCCATCTCTGCATTAGAAAGTGCATCATCTTTCACCCCTGACTGGTTTTCCTCTTCCCAATACTACCATGTGCAAGATATTTGAGTCTTTTAGCCATATATGGTTTTGCATGCGTGCAGCAATTAGCATAAAGTGACCTTTGTTGCCTTGCATTATCGCTTGCGATGTTGCCCCATAGCTGGAGAATGTACAACCTATCTAACAATTTTATGTTCAGGCTGTTTCATGTGCAAAGGCCTATGAATGAACTTGCATGATTTAATATACAATAACCACACCCCAACATTATTTGATGATTGTTATGTGCTCTTCCAAAGGTTAACGAATAACAGGATATGCTTGGAGGTTGCAGTTTGCAGTTTCAAAACCATATTCATCCATACTTAGCAGTGAGTGTCTACCTTCAGTACAGAAGTCTAAATTGAATTCTCCCACAAGTCTTATTTCAGTTTCTATTTCGATTGCCTCAGATGGGTGTGTTTCCACTGTTCAGTCACAAATGCAAACACATCTGAGGTTCTCACTCCTTTTCCACTGCATATTTTCAGAATGTTCTTCTTCAAATGCAGTTGATAAAGATAACGGCATTTATTCTTCTTTGACTGTTTCATACTCTACCCTTTAGAACACACACTTACTCAACTCCCGTAACTTCTCTTTTTGCTGCTGGCACCCGCTCTGTATTTCTTCAACCTTCCCTGTGACTGTCAGCTCTTTCACTGTCTCCTTAGACTTTGCAGCTTTTCCCCTGACCACGTTCTCATTCAAATCCTCATGCCTAGCCTCACACTTACACTGTTCATTACTTAGTTGCACTATTCTGTCTCCTTCGCCAGCACATTCAATCACTGTTATTCTCCCATCCGCGTCTCAGTTTGCTCTCTCTATTCCCCAAGCTAGTTCTAATTCTCTTGACAACCAACCCCTCTATGTTCCATTCTCTACCTTTTTTTCACCCAATCCCCATTTTTAAGTTGGTCCTCTTTTTAAGGTGAACCCAGATTGCCCAGCAGTCTGGTTTGCTAGAATCAGAAATGTGGCTGCCTCACTTGAGCAGACTGTTGAGCTTGGTTAACCATTACCAATAACATTGTAAGCATTTCCCTCCAAGAAGGTAGACTGCATATGACTGAGCTGCTTGATAGGTCAGACTGCATTGTTTACATTGTAAGCGTTTGCATAAGGAAACAATTTGTTTGTGAAGGCGCCAACTCCATTAAGATGTTTTACTCATTCAAGCTTGGAGGATCGCCTTGAACCTGAGCCTTCTGGCTCAAAGTAGGAACACAACCACTGTGATGCAAGTGGCCTGCCTCACATAGTTGGGTTTGTAAATGCATAAGACTACAAGATATTGGAGCAGAATTAGGCCATCAGCTCATTAAGTCTGCTCTGCCATTCAATTATGGCTGATACGCTTCTCAACCCATTCTTTTGCCTTCTCCCTGTAACCCTTGATCCTCTTACTAATCACTATTTATCTCTGTCTTAAAGGCACTCAAAGACTTGGCCTCCACAGCTTTCTGAAGCAATGAATTCACAGATTCACCACATTCTGGCTGAAGGAATTTCTGCTCATCTCAGTACTAAAGGAATGTCTCTTCACTCTGAAGCTGTGACCTCAGGTCCTAGTCCCTGGTTGTAGTGATGTGCTAGTGAATGTAAAACTGGTTCCTAATGCTGAATGATTCTGATTCTGAGAATTTTATTGCAAAACCTTCACCGGTAATCAGGAAGCTGAATTTTTGCCTCCCACCTGCCCTTCCTAAAGCTCCAGAAGATTCTATCCATTGACTTTTGTTTGCAGGGCACAATTTTGAAATTTTCAGATGAAACAAAATTAGAAAGCTGTGTGAATTGTGAGGAGGATACTAATAGATTCCAGAGGATGTGTGTTGGTGGAGTGAGTGAGCAAGTGGCAGGTGAAATTTGATGTACAGATGTGTGAAGTGGAACATTTTGGTATGAAACGTGAAGAGGTAATATAAAATAAAGGGAATAATTCAAAACGGAATGGAGGAGAGGGTGAGTGTTAGGGTCATCTGTATAAAAGATTGGTTTTCTCTCAAAAGGAACACTGCATTCAGTTCTGTATGCAGAAAAAATCTTCAGGAATTGATCCAGGGATGAGAGATTTCAGATACTGGAGAATATGGGTTATTTCTCTTGGGGAAGAGAAGATTTAGAGGAGGTGAGATAGAGGTTCAAAATCATTAGGAATCACAACAGAATAAATGAGTGGAAACTGTTTTGATTAGGGCAGCACAGTGGCTCAGTGGTTAGCATTGCTGCCTCAGTGCCAGGGACCCAGCGTCATCCTACCCTCAGGTAACTGTCTGTGTGTGGAGTTTGCACATTCTCCCTGTGTCTGCGTGGGTTGCTTCCAGGTGCTCTGGTTTCCTTCCATAGTCCAAAGATGTGCAGGGTAGGTGGATTGGCCATGCTAAATTATCCATAGTGTCCAGGGATGTATAGGTTAGTTGGATTAACCATGGGATATGCAGGGTTACAGGGTTAAGGTAAGGGGGTGGGTCTGGGTGGGATGCTCTTCAGAGAGTCAGTGTGGACTCAATAGGCTGAATGTTGGGATTCTTTGATTCTATAGGGGATATGTTGAGAAATAGGTAACACTGATTTAAGGTAATTAACTAAGAAGCAAGTGCAGCATGAGGAAAATCTTTCTTTCTTTATGTATCAAGTGGTTAGGATTTGGAAAGCACTACCTGAGAGAATATTGGAGTCAGATGCAAACTTTCAAGAAATTGAACAATTACCTGATCAGGTAAAAGAAACTGGGAGGTGGAGCCAACTGAGTTATAATCTTAGAGAGCCAGCACAGAAATGACATGTTGAATGGCCTCGCCCTTTGTACAATAGCCATTCATCCTCATTAAGAGAAAGTAAACTTAAATCAATTCCAGTTGATAAGGATGGCTACTGCAATTCACTAAACTGTCTTTGATGGTCTGTGTATTCTTAATGCTTGGTATTAATCAGCAGCAAAACTTCCATTCTTTATAAATGATGAGGCTCATAAACCAGGGAACGATGTGAGTGCAATATTTCATTGAATCTTTTCTAAGGCAAAGGTTTTCAAGTGTTGCTGTGATGATGTGCAAATATTCAAAGCTCTTAGGTAGGCAATTGTTGCAAGGATTGAAATGAATGGCGACAACATTAATAATGATGTGCAACATGCAAAATAAAACTGGCATTTATAATAGGAACAATTTTGTCAAAATTAATATCAGTGTTTAATTGACAACCTCTTTACCAAGTTAATTACGCAAGATATTGTATGAGATTGAGGCACATATTACGAGCATTCATGTAATAAATGGAAGTGCACAAAAGATGTCTGTGAATCCTTGGGCAAAGAGTACTTCTCCGTTCCACATTGTTGATGTTATGTTATATTTTACATGACCATGACACACTGAACCAATTGTGTCCATCTTTTTCTTGGCAATTAATGTCAAGAAAGCAGGCTTTGTTGAACATGCATACTGAGAAGCCTGCAGATGGACTTTATTCTCAATCACATGTTACGCATTGAAGGTTTCTTTTATGAATTTTCTTTTTAAATGGACACAATTATAAAGGAAGAAAGCCATAAAATAGATTTAATTTGAATCACTAGTACAATATATCAAATACAAATTATCGAACTGAATAAATGCAACAGTGGAATAGGTCCTTTTGAAGAAACTAATTAAAAATAGCTAGAGGTATGATGATAAAGGGAAATCTTTCCTTTTTTTCTAATACAAATTCCTACTTATATGATGTTATGATTAATTGAAATTTAGTCCTCGTCACAATCTAATTCTGGAATGTGGTATATTCATTTTCTTATTTCATCTGCAGCACAGATTTTCTTTTCTAATGTTAAAACCAACTTCACTTACAGAACAGAAATTCTCCAATCAGTGGTATTCTATACACTTCTGAAGCAGTCTGAATTAGTGGTACAACATTTCAATACAATGGGTTCATCGTTGGTTTAGAAACAAAAGAAAAATCTTTAAAACTTAACATTGTATAATTATGTTTCTAATATGGGGGGAATAGTCTGGTGGCTTCCTGTCTATTACAAAATGTATTCAGGCACTTACAAGAATTTAAATGTGCCGAGGTGGCAGCAAGTTTAAATTTGAATGAAAATCTTAAACAGCGATTAAGGTTTCACCAACAGAAACCAATTTAACAAAACAATAGCCTAGTCGTAAGTAAGAACAAAAAATGTTGGAAATGCTCAGCAGGTCTGGCAGCATTCATGGAGAGAGAAACAGAGATAACATTTCAGGTCACAACCTTTCATCAGAATACCCAATATCCAAGCAGTTTTATGACACTGAAATCGCTCTCAATTTAAAATGGAGATGCTCAAGGTACTACATCCATGCAAAGATAGAGAAAAAAAATGTAATGGAAGAAAGATTTTGAATTGGAAGGACCTGCACTCACCCTCTCCAGTGCGGACCCACCTTCTTGGTTTGTGACTCATTAAACAATCTCTGTGAGAGCTCCATTATTTACAGAAAACCCATCAGTGTGAGCAAAGTATAGCTGGTAAGAGGCCATAAAGGGGCTAAGATGTCATAATGATTCAAAATAAAAATCCTACTAAATGTCTTGAACAAGAATCTATGCTTTCATTGCAGCAAGCCTGAGGGCAAATTGTGTCCTTGGTCTGGAGCAAATGAGACTGTTGGATGCTGGGCAGTTGGTAACTTTACCTTTTAGTAAACATTTTATTTACAAGGCAAGAATTAATATGAAGCTGAACACAGCAAAAGTGGTACTTTGGCATGTATCCTGTGTCTGCTGTCATATGCAGCACATGGGGAAAGAAAGAATGGCCAGCATTGAAGTCAGCAGTAGAGAGTCCAGCCCAGGAAAGTAAGGTGTGAAGTCAATTTCAAATTTTCTGTAATTTGCCACTGTAAGTATACCCAAGATCTTGTTTGAGATTGGAAAAGAATTATGATGACATAGTTCCTGCTTTGTACATATCAGGGCAAGAACATTAGAATAAGTTAATTCATTTGCTAATTATGCAATCATTTGGACTAAGGTTCAGAGTAATAATTGACAAATAACATCCATTAACATTTTCTACCACTGGTCTCATACTTTAGCTGGTGTACTGTGTTCAACATCATGTCTATAAAGGAAATTATGGCCTTAAATTGTGAAATTAAAGATTTAATATATTTTTTCCAATCTTAGTTTTTGTGAAACTACCTTTTCACAATTCTGCCTTGAACAATATCCTGTAGATCATATTCAATTTGTTGCAGATTGATTGACCTTGGAAAGTCAATCACTTACTAAAAAAATAACTTTTATGTCTTGTATGCCACTACAAATAGGTACAATGGAATGCATCTTGACTTTTCTGATTGTGTGTAAAGGATAAAATCAATTATAAATGCCCAGTGTCTTGCTATAAAACATTTTATACTATTGCACAAAGTCAAAATATATTGCAATATGACTTTCTCCTGAACAGGTCAAAATATGTTCAGAAAAGAATGATGCATTGACCAGCAGTTACTATTTTGTTTGCTCTGATGCATTCATGAGGAAAAATATGAGGGGTTAAAATAGGATATACATGTCAGCAAAGAGGACAAGAGAGTAAAAATTTCAGGGCAGTTTAAAAGGAAGTCTAAAGAAATACGCTTGTGAAATGAGTAAAATGAGATAGATGTAAGGGCATCTTTAAAAGTGAATGATTATTTGAAAAAGCTGTCAAGAAGACAAAAAGATTTATTGGTTTTAAATCTGAGACGTTACTCATAAACACAAGTCATAGAGTCACAGAGATGGACAGTACAGAAACAGACCCTTTGGTCCAACGCGTCCATGCCAACCAGATATCCAAATGCAATCCAGTCCCACCTGCCAGCACCCAGCCCATATCCCTCCAAAACCTTCCTATTCATATATTTATCTGGATGTCTTTTAAATGTTGCAATTGTACTAGCCTCCACCACTTCCTCTGGCAGCTTAGTCCATACGCGTATCACCCTCTGCGTGAAAAAGTTGCCTCTTAGGTCTTTTTTATATCTTTCCCTTCTCACCATAAACCTATGCCCTCTAGTTCTGGACTCCCCCACCCCAGGGAAAAGATTTTGTCTATTTATCCTATCCATACTCCTCATGATTTTATAAAACTCTATAAGGTCTTCACTATCCTATCTAGCTGTGACTCCACTTTCAAGGAGCTATGAACCTGCACTCCAAGATCTCTTTGTTCAGCAACACTCTTGAGAACCTTACCATTAAGTGTATAAGTCCTGCTAAGATTTGCTTTCCCAAAATGCAGCATCTCACATTTATCTAAATTAAACTCCATCTGTCACTTCTCAACCCATTGGCCCATCTGATCAATATCCTGATGTAATATGAGGTAACCTTCTTTGCTGTCCACTACACCTCCAGTATTGATATCATCTGCAAACTTACTAACTACACCTCTTATGCCACATCCAAATCATTTATATATATGATGAAAAGTAGTGAACCCAGCACCGATCCTAGTGGCACTCCACTGGTCACAGGCCTCCAGTCTGAAAAACAACCCTCCACCACCACCCTCTGTCTTCTACCTTTGAGTCAGTTCTGTATCCAACTGGCTAGTTCTCCCTGTATTCCACGAGATCTAACGTTGCTAACCAGTCTCCTACTCTGCCCTCATCAATCCTTTTATCACTTCTTCAAAAAACTCAATTAAGTTTGTGAGATATGATTTCCCATGCACAAAGCCATGTTAACTATCCCTAATCAGTCCTTGCCTTTCCAAATACATGTACATCCTGTCCCTCAGGATTCCCTCCCACTTGCCCACCACCAACATCAGGCTCACTGGTCTACATGTTCCCTGGCTTGTCCTTACCACCCTTCTTAAACAGTGGCACCACGTTAGGCAACCTCCAGTCTTCTGACACCTCAGCTGTGACTAATGATGATACAAATATCTCAGCAAGAGGCCCAGCAATCACTTCCCCAGCTTCCACAGAGTTTTGGGTACACCTGATCAGGTCCTGGGAATTTATCCACTTTTATGTGTTTCAAGACATCCAGCACTTCCTCCTCTGTACTATAGACATTTTTCAAGATGTCACCATTCATTTCCCTACATTCCATATCTTACATGTCCTTTTCCACAGTAAACACTGATGCAAAATACTCGTTTAGTATCTTCCCCCATCTCCTGTGGCTTGCCTTGCTGATCTTTGAGGGGCCCTATTCTCTCCCTAGTTACCCTTTTTTACACAAGTGAATTTTTATGGAACATTGATAGACCACAGATAAATGAGGGTATTCAGTTTGTGAGCACTCCATTAAAGAAAAGATTTGGAGAGTGCAAAGATTAATGAGAATTATACCAGAAAATAAAATTTATGATCAAATGACAACAGAATAGGTTTTTACCCTGAATTAGTAAAGGAAATGTTTGAAAAAAGCATTTTTCCATCTATGCTGCTGACAATGTTTTTCAACACTGTGTGAATGGCAGCTTATAGATATGGCTTATGTGCCATCATCTAAGTTATGAAAAAATAGAGTCAATAGTTGAAGCCCCAACACAGATTCTTGCAGGATACCATAACATAACAACCAGAATACCTGCCCATTATCACTATTCTTTGTTGCCTAATATCAGCCAATTTCGTAACAGGTCAAATTAACTGCCCTCAACATCATGAGTTTCCAGCTTTAGCGAACAGAATTTTATCAAATGTTTCAAGAAATATAAATTACATTCCCCACTGCTATTTTAGTCACATGTTAAAAAAAAATTCAGTTAAATTTGATAAGCATGAGGTACCCTTTACATATCAATGCTGGCGCTGCCTGATCAATAGACAATTTGCAAGATGTTCAGTAATTCTAGCCAAACTGGTTTAGTCATTTAATAACTTGGAGAGGCAAGGTTTGATTAGGAATACTCAGTACCATAATGTCAAAGGGAGGTTACACATGACAAATTTGATAGATTTTTTCAGGAACTGATCAAATGTTCAGATAATGGCAGTGTTGGTGTTGGTAGAGTCAATAAAGTGTGGGAGTGCAGATGCTGGAAAGTTTATATGGATTTCAGTAAAACTTTTGACAAGGTCCACATGGGAGACTGATAAAGAAGGTTACAGCACATGGGATCCAGAGTAACCTGGCAAATTGGATCCAAAATTGGTTCAATGACAGGAGACAGACAGCGATGGTAGAAGGGTATTGGTGTGACTGGAGGCCAGTGTCCAGTAGCATGCCATAGGGATCAGTGCTGAGCCCCATATTGTTTGTAATAAATATAAATCATATAGAAGAGAATGTAGGAAGGGGCAAGGGGGAAGGATGAGGATATGAAATACACAAAGATTGGTTGCACAGTAAATAATGAGGAAGAAGGTCGTAACAGGACAAAGGAGTATCCAATGAATGGTAGAACATTAGGAAACCCAGAGAAATGGAGGGATCTTGGTGTGCTGGTCCACAGGTCATTGTAGGTGGTAGGTCAGGTTAGTAGGGTGATTACGAAGGCAGCTGAAAATGTGTTGCTGGAAAAGCACAGCAGGTCAGGCAGCATCCAGGGAACAGGAGAATCGACGTTTGTCCAGCAGGCTAAGATAAAAGGTAGGGAGGAGGGACTTGGGGGAGGGGTGTCAGAAATGTGATAGGTGGAAAGAGGTCAAGGTGAGGGTGATAGGTCAGACTGGGGTGGGGGCGGAGAGGTCAGGAAGAAGATTGCAGGTTAGGAAGGCGGTGCTGAATTCGATGGATTTGACTGAGACAAGAGGGGGGGAGGGGAAATGAGGAAACTGGTGAAATCCGAGTTCATCCCTTGTGGTTGGAGGGTCCCTAGGCGGAAGATGAGGCGCTCTTCCTCCAACCATCGTGTTGTTGTGGTCTGGCGATGGAGGAATCCAAAGACCTGCATATCCTTGGTGGAGAGGGAGGGGGAGTTGAAGTGTTGAGCCACAGGGTGGTTCGGCTGGTTGGTCCGGGTGTCCCAGAGGTGTTCCCTGAAACGCTCCGCAAGTAGCCGGCCTGTCTCCCCAATATAGAGGAGGCCACATCGGGTGCAAAGGATGCAATAGATGATATGTGTGGAGATGCAGGTGAATCTGTGGCGGATATGGAAGTTTCCTTTGGGGCCTTGGAGGGAGGGGAGGGGGGAGGTGTGGGCGCAAGTCTTGCACCTCCTGCGGTTGCAAGGGAAGGTGCCGGGAGTGGAGGTTGGGTCGGTGGGGGGTGTGGAGCTGACAAGGGAGTCGCGGAGGGAGTGGTCTCTACGGAAAGCTGATAGAGGAGGGGAGGGAAATATATCCTTGGTGCTGGGGTCTAACCGACTCCCACAGCTACCTGGACTACACCTCCTCCCATCCTGCCCCCTGTAAAAACGCCATCCCATTCTCCCAACTCCTTCGTCTCCGCCGCATCTGCTCCCAGGAGGACCAGTACAAAATACGTACAACACAGATGGCCACCTTCTTCAAGGACCGCAATTTCCCCCCCGACGTGGTCGACGGTGCCCTCCACCGCATCTCCTCCACTTCCCGCTCCTCCGCCCTTGAGCCCCGCCCCTCCAACCGCCACCAGGACAGAACCCCACTGGTCCTCACCTACCACCCCACCAATCTCCATGTACAGCGCATCATCCGCCGTCACTTCCGCCACCTCCAAACAGACCCCAGCACCAAGGATATATTTCCCTCCCCACCCCTATCAGCTTTCCGTAGAGACCACTCCCTCCGCGACTCCCTTGTCAGATCCACACCCCCCACCGACCCAACCACCACTCCCGGCACCTTCCCTTGCAACCGCAGGAGGTGCAACACTTGCGCCCACACCTCCCCCCTCACTTCTCTCCAAGGCCCCAAAGGAAACTTCCATATCCGCCACAAATTCACCTGCACCTCCACCCACATCATCTACTGCATCCGCTGCAGCCGGTGTGCCCTCCTCTATATTGGGGAGACAGGCCGCCTACTTGCGGAGCGATTCAGAGAGCACCTCTGGGCCACCCGGACGAACCAACCCAACCAACCTGTAGCACAGCATTTCAACTCCCCCTCCCACTCCACCGAGGATAGAAGGGCTTATGCCCGAAACGTCGATTCTCCTGTTCCCTGGATGCTGCCTGACCTGCTGCGCTTTTCCAGCAACACATTTTCAGCTCTGATCTCCAGCATCTGCAGACCTCACTTTCTCCTCAATGATTACGAAGGCACACAGGATACTTGCCTTTATCAGCCATGACATAAGTTATAAGAGCAGGGAGGTTATATTGGAGATGTACAAACTTTGGTTAAGCCACAGCTGGAGTATTGTGTGCAGTTCTGGTCACCTCACTAAAGGAAAGATGTCATTGTACTGAAGGGTGTACAGAGCAGATTCACCAAGATGTTGCCAGGGATGCAGCTATGAAGAGAGACTGGATAAACTCCAAGTGTTTCCTTTAGGCCAGAGAAGGCTGAGGGGGTGTATAAGATTATGAGAGGCATGGTCAGAGTGGATAGGAAGCAGCTTTTCTCCTTAATTGAAAGGTCAATAACAAGGATGCATAATTTTAAGATGAAGGGAAGGAGGTTTAGAAAGCATTTGAGGAAATTGATCGGAATCTGGAATGCTCTGCTTACTGGAGGTGGGAAACCTCACAACCTTTCAAAGGTATGTAGATGATCTGCATTGATCTCTGACCTTTCTTTCAAACCCTTTTATGGAAATCATCCAACCCTGGGTTTTAGTGACATTACTTTGTCATTATTGTCTTGAGTCCTGTGTTTAGCAGCATAAATTCGGAGTCCATACCAACACAAGCCAGGGAGAGGTCACTGCACGCAGACTTCAAGACATTCCCCCTCTCCTATTCTGGTACAACACATTTATACATTCCACGTTATAATGATTAACATTAGTGCTTCCACCACCTTTCTGACTGTCATGCTCCTCCCCAGACATTTGCCAGCTGCATCATACTGAGTGGGTGCTATTTGTTAACTTGTGAAGCTGCAATTGTTTATTTTCCTGAGGTCATAATGACTAAGTAATGTTTGGCAATTGCCTCTTAAAATTCAATCTGTTTTCTGGTGTCCTTTTATCTGTTTGAATCCTTCATTATATGTCATTCGGTCCTTGGTATTCATAGCATCTGTCTTATATCCTCTGGTCCTTAGTGTTTACACTGTATCATGCAATCTTCCCCTGCTGATGGGATAGGAGCTTCTCTCGCCCAACTACAGAGGAACCTTGATTATCCAACGGACACGGTGGGGAGTATTTCTTTCAGTTAATTGAATGTTGGATAATCGAATACCGGATAACATAGTCAGCCAAGCATCGGGACCTAGCGATCTTGCTCGGATAATCCAAAATTCAGTTAATCGAATTCCGGATATTTGAGATTTCTCTGTACAGCCATTTATCTAAAGGAATTTGAGCTAAGTTTCTTAAGGTTAGTTTGTTAGTTACACTTGCAATTTCAGTGTACCTACATATATAATATATTATGACAATTACTTAAAAAGTCTCTGATTATGGTGGGATCAGCCTTTCCCTTCTACACTTTACTAAATATTACGACACTGAGGTGAACCCCTCTGTTAATGAAACCAGACACGCAGAAAAGCTCACTTCACCTCGTAATCTGTTAAAGTATGAGTGACAGAGAATTCCCAGATTCCACAGTTTAAAGAAAGTACCATCCCCTTTCTCTTAACTGCTTATTACCTGCCACTAACTCTATCACAATATACCATTCCAATAAGATACTCATTAAAATTACATCAACTTAATTTCAAAACCACATAGTCACTGTCTTCTTCTGTGTCTTCTCTCTTCTAGCTGAGGATCTCCCTAGGTTGTCTTCTTTCTTTTTACTGCGAGTACGTTTTACATGGAAAGGTACCTCTGACAGAGAGTGTTTTCAAATTTCTTTGAGAGTAGCTGTTGGATGGGCAATTTGCTGTTTAATGGGCAATTAGCTGTTGGATGGGCAATTCACTCTCCATATGTTTATATCTCTGTGGCGCAACAATTTTCAAATTGTCCGCATTTTATACTATCTAACATAGGATTGTGTCATTGGTTCGATATTGGCAAAACAATAAATTCAAACTTGATTGGGTTTTAGTATCCTGAGGCATCATTTAAACTGATTGGTTAAATTCAAATTGTTGTCAAAACAGTAGCCAAAATGCAGGTATCCATTTCATAGCTAAATGTTACATATTTTCAGTTTTCCAGTTCACTCTGGGACTGCCACCTAGTCATATACACAGATGCTTGTAATCTCTCAGTTCGAACAGTATTCTCTTCTCTTAAAGGTACAGTACATGCCTTGAACTTCGTAACCTAAATAACCAGCTTTCTCTTTCCCAGTAGGATTTCTATGAAGCACTTCATTATCTTATTTGGTTGCCATGAGCACAAAGGCTATGATTCTGACTGTGGAAACTGCTGCCTCAGCTATCAATTCTGTTTGGCCCAGAGCAACTCCAACAATCCTTCCTTTAGGCTCTTGGCCTAGATGCTAAGCAGGCCTATACCTTATGACATTGACCCTGGCACTAAAACCTTTGCTGCCTATTTTCCACTTTATTTCAATTGATCATTGCCATGTCGAATTAACCCTTAATGTTTCATTCTTAATGGTATGTTTTGAAGAGATCATTTTTCAAGCACATAATCTTAATGATTGTTCAATAATCATAAGCTGATTATACATATGATAAAGTTTAAGAAGGGCTCATGTTTAATTGGTGACAAGGTATGCATGGACATAAAAGATTCTCTAGCTTTTACTTCATTTTTACCCGTCTGGCAAACATTTCTTTGGTATTTTGCCCTCTTTGTCTCCAACTGTAATTTTTACCTCCTTCAAAATATCAAAAGTCAGTTTTTCTATGGATTATATGTCAGTGCCTTTTCATTTACCCTGTCTTTGTGCTCTTCCAAGCCATACTAATCATTTTGTCAAATAGATGTACATGTGTGAGGCCCATTCTTCAGTGCATTTTTGGCATGCCTTCCTGCATGTTAATTACTTCACATGTAACAACCATCACTATACACTAGCATCAATTTCCAAAGATCATGCACTCTTGACTTTTGGATGATATTTTCGAAAGATCAAAAGTCGCTGGAGGGTGCCTGTGTATCCTTCTAGCCTGGTCCAGTGTTCCAGGTAGTGGCCAGATCTGCCAGTTCAGTTCCCTTAAAAAAAGCTACAGGGCTCACATACCTCTAAAAGAAAACAGTTAATTATCTAATTTGATCTACACTTTGCTTTCATTAGATATATTCCATTTAATTATGACCAAGGTGTGTCATAACAATTGCCATTTGATGCTGTGTCACTTTCTTTCTGTTACTATTCTTTTATTCTAAATGTGGCCTGAATCACGGATTCAGGAACTCTGGAGCAATCTTTCAGTCCAGAATATAAAGTAAAAAGAAGCAGTTCTGGCAATAGTTTTAAAAGAGCTAAACAAACATTATTACTCTATGGTTTCAAGCATTACCAAATTTTGCTTTTTTGATCTTTCTTACAAAAAAAAGTACATACAGTTTTATCAAACGTAGCTTGCTAGATTATACTTGACATTCTTCCTTTCAAAATTATTCCAAATTCAAACTTGAGAACAACTGACTCAAGTTTCTTTTGGGTACAGCCCTGCAGTGTTGTTGGGCTAGCAAGTTTCAATTAATTTCTTCCTAAACAATCTATCCCAATTTGTCCTGATACAAATTAAAACCACCTAGACTGTTTCCATTGGCTCTTGTTTTAAATTAAAATTAAAATTTATTTGCCCTTTAACATTCAGTTAAATTCTCCATTGCATGTCTGAAATAGCTACTTGTATCAAGTAATTTTATCAATCCACATTTCAGAACCAATTACTTTCCAGCTTAGAGGTTTTATATAGTGCTCCTGTTTCCAGGGTTCCAGTGATTGTAGTCAGTTTAGGATTCTCCTGATCTCAAAGATTCTGCCTCTGCAAGACTTCTGACTCCTTTTCTGTTTTATTCAAATCTGTTCAGAAACAAAAAAAAAACATAGTCCACTGGCTTTGGAAGAAGCTCAGTGGGTTAATAATACCCATAACCACAAATCTCATCACAGAGATATGTGTGAAGATTTAAAACTGCTAGCAGAAAGAATTAACACTGCCGGTATCAGAAAAGGCAGAGCCCCATTCTCCAGGCCCTTTTCCTTTTCCACACTTTTCCGGCTCATGGCTGACATTACAATCCGACTCTGGTCGACAATATTCTCAAGGTCTTGCAAGATAACAGACCCAGTCGCTGTCTGTTCACAGATTTCTGTCAGCCATGTTTTGATTTTTTTCTGTATCAGAAGAGCAGTCCATTTCACAATCAGATTCAACATCAATATCCAAATTTTCTAGTCGCAATATTGGGTCTACCTGCAGGCTTTTCCTTGTTTTGAGTACAGTGCTTTCCAGGTTGTCCCATTTCATCATAAATCTTGCCATAGACCACATTGCTCAGATCCTTATAAATTTCACCTAAGAAAAATGAACAGAACAGCTTTGTAATCTAAGTTAATACTGTCATAATACACACTTCATTTGAGTTGCTTGATTAGCTGCAGTATTGCTATTTATTTGAGACTCACACGTTTCCATTCTTCAGCGACAGTCATTTTCCATAATCAGCTTGCAGTTAAACTGAGAAATCTCACCAAGCATGCAATATAAACAATACAAATTAAATTTATAAATTGTTTTAATAAAGTTAAAGCATAAACTGAATTGGATCTAAATAATATGAGCCAGTCACTCTCCATCTTCTTACAATGTAGCAGAGACAAATCAACATATGATTATATTTCTGGTTAAAGTTTGCCTTTCATGTGGACTGAGCTGATTTCTATTACATTAATTATGCATCGTTATCAAGAACATATGTTTGATTAACCTTGATGTGTTCAGGGAGGAACCAAACCATGTTTCTGTCACAAATGATACCCACAATCATTGAAATGTTCAGTTCATTTCTTCATAATCTATAATCATTCTACCTGAACTGAACTACTTAGCACATTTGCTTTTTCATTTATCATGCAAACTTTTAAACATTTCTCTTACAGGCTAAAAATATTTTTCTTCCAGCTCCACAAAACTGAGTAGAGTTCAAACAGAATAATAAAACAAAATGGAGGAAAATTGTTGTCAGTGGCCCTTATAAAACATACATTATCGAAGCAGCAAGCGTAAGTCAATACAATGTAAATGGAGCCCAAATACTTGTCTTCCCAGCAAGTGCTTAAAAATTCTTTCCGACTAACCAAAAAATGCTGGATAATATTCTAGTCTCCTGAAGAAAATCTAATGTATTATCCTTTCATTCAAAAATACATCCATTGATTTTCTAATATATGTTCGAAAGTTAGGAGTGCATCTCTAAAATTTCTAATTTTGGAGCAGCAGAACAATTTAAAAGGTGGATCATCATGACAATCTAATTGACTATAAGAGAAATAAATGCAAAGAAACAGCTAAATACACTAAGAGGACTGCAACCAAACAAGAAACAAAACACCTCACATCAAAGGAAGATGTATTAGGAAGGGTGAGTAAAAACCTGGTCAAGGAAACTCTTAAAATAAGAAAAGATGGGTGGAAAGGCAGAGGGAGGATTTGGGTTTGGGATTTAAAGGTACAGCCTCTGATAGGCGAGTGAAGTATAGTAAGAATGTCAAAGGCCAGACTTGGATGATCAGAGAGCTCAGGAGGGATTGTAGAACTAGAGGAGGATTACCAATATACAGGTGAGGTCACAAAGAAATTTCAACATGAGGCCATGACGGGATTTAAACATTAAAGAGGAGGAAATAAAATGAACTTTGAACTTCTGAAGCTAAGCAGTTACATCCTTCAGCCACGTACAAAATGTTTGGCACGAACTGGAGAAATGTTGTGGTTGGTATTAGTAGTCAGAGTTTCTCAGATTGGACAAATTTGGTTCCAGCACAATAGTTGGAAATGTAAAGTCGGCTTTCAAACACTTAAGGAGTCACGAAAGTCACGAAAGAGTTACTGATATAAAAACAATAAATGTAGCTATCTGTCAATAATTCTACAAAAGGAAACCAAAGATACTTCTCAAAAAATTACAGTTTTCTTTTTCCCTTTCTGCTCCCCTCCCCCCAGCATACACTTCAGAGACTTATGAGCAAATAGTTGACTTCCTCCTGCTACCACCTGTTCCCTGCTGTTATATTACTGCTAATAATTCACTAAGCTCCTTAAGTCTAGAATGTACTTTTCTCCTCTTACCAACATGACCTTATATCTTGTTTATTTTTCAGAGATTCCTGTGAGTGAGTTAAATTTCCATAAATCTTTTTAGGGCAACTTGCATGTTCTTCAATCTTTCCATGCTGTATGTATCAATAATCATTTTCTTCCAAATGTTGATCAGTTTTAAAGTTAATTGCATGTAGGTATTTTAAAACATACTAAAGCATGAACGAAGTATACAAAAGGTCAGTCTTCTAGAGAATTGAGATGTTGGTTTGAAAATCCATCGGAAAAGTAAACAGCCAAAAAGAATTAATGAAGTTGTCAATAAATAAAACAAAATCTTGATTTTTAGGTTTTTTAAAGGTTAAGGAGTGTAAAGGGATGGGAGGTTGGAAGACATATTAGGGTAAAAAAAAAGCAAGTGAGGTAAATGCACCCTATGCACCTAAAATATAAGAGTGGAAGAGAAAAACTCAAGACAAAATAATGTGGAGAAGGGTGAATTGAATCAAACCTTGCCTTAGGTGGACAATTAGAGTCATAGAGATCTACAGCTGACTGGTCTCATTTGCCAGTATTCGGCCCATATCCCTCTAAACCCTTCCTATTCATATGGGCAAAAGTGAGGACAGCAGATGCTGAAAACCAGAGTAGAGATCAGAGTGGTGCTGGAAAAGCACAGCAGGTCAGGCAGCATCTGAGGGGCAGGAAAATCAACGTTTTAGGCAAAAGCCCTTCATCAGGAATGAAGGGCTTTTGCCCAAAATGTCAATTTTCCTGCTCCTGAGATGCTGCCTGACCTGCTGTGTTTTTCCAGCACCACTCTGATCTCTACCTCGCTTCCTATTCATATACCCATCCAGGTATCCTTTAAATGTTATTATTGTACCATCCTCCACCACCTCCTCTGGCAGCTCATTCCATACACACGCCACGCTCTGCATGAAAAAAAGTTGCCCCTTAGGTCCCTTTTTGATGATTTGAAGATGAATTCTTAAATTAAGAGGTTACATACTGCCTTTCAATGGTTTAAGAATTATTCATTGATTTTTCATATTTTTAATATCTTATACATTATATTTTGAACATTAAATGGAAAATAGTTTTCCATTAACTTTATTCAGCAACACATCACGAACATCTATTTAGTTTTCAAGGCAAAACTTTGAAAGAGGATTTCAGTGCTTGCATGAGAAAGCTGGGTCAGCCTCAATCCAATGTTAAGACCCTGCCATTTCTGAGCCCTATTAGCCTCGGTAATCTCGAATTCTGCTGCCAGGAATCAAGTCTACCTTAATTACCTGTAGACTGCCAAATCAGTACAACCTCCAACATGAATCATGCCAATAGAAGAAGAAATCCTCTACTGTAGATACCACGGCGTTCTTGATAGAAGCAGAGCTATCCGTTCAATCTGGTCCACTTGTAACTTTAAACCCACAAAGATGTGCTTGACTTTTAACTCCTCTCTGAAATGTCCTAGAGAACCAATCAGTTCAGGGCAATTAAGGATGGGCAGCAAAGGCTGGTCTTGCCAGTGGCACCCACATCCCATACGGGCATTTAACGGGCAGCTGCAGTTTGCTGGCATCTTCTCCAATCTTCCATCTTGGACAGCATTCCCCAACACCTCACGGCACTCTCTGATCACAAAGGTTGGCATCAGTAAAATATCAGCCACTCCTCATCATTGTGGCGCACCTCGGGCTCACTGATGACCCACTATTTCAATACGTTGGTGCTCACTGACACCTTATGCTGTAATGCCTTTGCCAGGTCACACTGCGTGCATCTCCTACATCTGAGCAGGATAAATCTCAAAGCTTTTAGTTTGCTTTCTTAGTATTATTCACTTTGCACCTACATGGATACTCACAGCATATCAGCTTTGTCTTGTCTTTTTTGTTAGATTAGATTACTTACAGTGTGGAAACAGGCCTTCAGCCCAACAAGTCCACACCGACCCTCCGAAAAGCAACCCACCCAGACCCCTTCCCCTACATTTACCCCTGCACCTAACACTATGGGCAATTTACCATGGCCAATTCACCTAACCTGCACATCTTTGGACTGTGGGAGGAAACCAGAGCACCCGGAGGAAACCTGCGCAGACACGGGGAGAGTGTGCAAACTCCACACTATCAGTTGCCCGAGGTGGGAATTGAACCCGGGTCTCTGGCACTGTGAGGCAGCAGTGCTAACCACTGTGCCACTGTGCCGCCCGCATGGGCGTTAATACTTCATTCAGAATTTACAGGCTCATGTTAGTTCTGATGTCACCTTCCCTTTAAGCATTGACAGAAAGCCAGGCAGCCTGTCATGTTTGCCAGCACCGATCATCAATGTAGCGGACATTTTGCTGTACAACACTGTGATGCATCAACTTTCCACCTATACCATGTGCCAGCAGTTTGCACAGTAAGCACAGCATGTGTTTCCAGCTACATCTGAAAGTCTCAGGTGAGTAATTCCCTCAAGTCAAAGGGAACTATGGTCAGTCAGGGAGATGCTGTTACTGTCAGACCACAGGATCACTCGGTGTGATCAGGATCTGAGAATCTGTGTCCTTATAGTAGATTGATTGGGCCATGATCAGGCTTTCAGGTCAAGTTCAAATAGGGATTACCTGTAAGACAGTATGGGAGGTGCACACATATCAGTCAGGAGTCTGGTCTGTCCTCAGTCAGCGCTGTCCTTCTAAGGTGTAAGCAAAAGAGGGAGAGGGACCAGGTAGACCAACAAATGAAACCTGCAATTAATCCTCATAAAAGCCTTCATAATCATCCAATTCTCAATTGTGCAATAATGGCTGCGTGCACATTGAGAATGGGCTTGTCTGAAGGAATGAGCTCCACTCATGTGAAATGTGAAGTCTTTCAGCGGAACATTGCAAGGCTCAGGCATTCTTAGATTCAAGATTAAAAACATCTGCAATCACAGAAGTCTGTATATCTCATGCATTGACCAACCATGTAGATTATAATTCTTTATAATCTGCTACTTTATTTGCATAGCATGCTACATACATCTGAATAAGGTCTAAAAGATCAGAGGTCCATATAGAAGCATCCTATAGCCCTCCTTGTCAATGGCCTTCAATCCTATCTCATCAAGACTATGATAAAGTCTTACTTGTGTCTGTTGTGACCACCTGGGTCTGACCAGTCACATTATTAAGTAGCTCTTTTGTTTGTAATATCGCTTACATCAGGTCACTGGAACCATGATCGGTGGATCCAGCATTAGAAAGTGTTATTATTGCTGTGGCAAATGCTTGACTACAAACAATTATGTTGACAAATCCCAGGACAACAACCACCAACAACTATCAAACAGCCTCCATGTGAAGTCGTTGCAGAAGGTCCCCTCAGGATGTGGAGTTTCTAGAAGACAAGAGTTTACAGACCAGGCTGCTATTTCTTCCAGATAATTGAGGATCAGTATCACTTCTGAATGAGGATGTCTTGTGACACTTAAATCCCAAAACAAAACAGGGTTTGTGACGTGAAGGGGTGGGCTGCAATCCTATCTCAGTGACTCTCAAAGTGACTGTAGCAGCACTTTGCTTTTGTGCATTTGGGTGCTTCCAAGGTTCAGCTGGGGATCTGTGTGGGATAATACAAGCCTCAGCACACAAATGTATAAATGTTCTTGCTGATGCAATTTGTACCAGATTACACCACTTCATCTCACTTCCCTGTGATGCAATCTGAGCTACAGCTCAGGCTGTCGGCTTTGTCAACATAGCTGGCTTCCCCCAGATTGCATTGAGAGTGCCATGTCATAATGCCCATGAATTCATTAACAATAAGGGTACTCCTCAATGTGCAAGTTATATGTGAACATTGATACCACTTCCTATAGGTCTACACCAGGTGGCTTGGAAGCTGCCAATGTGCCTACATCCTTGAGAACTCTCAGGTCCCTGCTTTGTTCCAATAGTCAGATGCCAATAAGAGTGGGACACAGGGGTGTCCTAATATAGCCATGGCTATTAAACTCCATTATACAACCCCCCAACTAAGGCTGAGTGTAGATACAATGCAGCTCTTTCATTGACCAGGGCCAATGTGAAGTGGACAGTAGACCTCCTGAAGATAGGTTTCTAATGCTTAGATCAATTTGGGACTGAGAGGCAGGTGGACCTTGCAACACAGTCCAGACAGATCCAAGCATGTCCTGTGGAGCAGGCAAACAGGGTATGTGATGGATGCTTAAGAGAAAGGAGAATGGCAACATTCTTCTGAAAAGGAGAATGAGGATTTTGAATGGGAGGAATATCACTTTCACCATGAATGACTGGTGCAGTATTAGATACAATAAACCAGGAAGGATTTAATTGGCATCCGATTCCTAATGGAACCAAGTTGAGTGAAAATATCATTCAATGGCTGTACATTTTCTGTTACTACAAATGTAAGCAGACCATGTTTCATCCCAAAACAAATGTAGCTTCTTTGTACTTTATTCACATTTCCTGTTGTTTAATAAAGCTTTATGCAAACAACTGTTGAAGGCTTCACAACATCTGACATTTCAATGTTCAAGAATGACAATGTGCTATATCAAAATGGATATCAGGGACAGCTTACCACTTCTTTAGACAGGGTTATAATGTCAAACGGCCCTATGGAAGGTGGCTTTTATATCTTCATTCTTGTAGCTGCACCTGAACTGACTGCCAATCAGAGCAGTGATGATTTGAATTACTAGTACATTTACAAATGTGATATCTCACATACAATGAAGTATCACCCAGGCTCTATGTGCCCTTAGACGTTTGTATTTTTCCTTTCCCTGCCCTTATGCCTGGGTACAGTCCCAGAATTTACAGCTGGGCTGAAAGATATCTCTCCTATTGTGGAGCCTGTTGGTCTTGAAGGTTTGAGCAGACATCTCTGGGCTGTTTGTAACTAGAAGGCCCAAACATATTTAGAGATCCCTGCCCAAATGCAGATTTGCCCTTTCAGCTGCAACTTCAATAGGGCCTTAAATCTGAATCCTCAGTTTCCTGACCCACAGGCCACAATCAGTGAAGGTTGGGGACAATATTTAATTCTCACAAATACTCAACACTGGAGCCCCCCAGGAGTGCATACTCAACCCCCTACTGTACTGACTGTATACCCATGACTGTGTCACCAAATACCAAACTAATACCATTTACAAGTTTGCTGATGAAACCACCATTGTTGATCAAATCTCAGATGGCGACGAAAAAGACTACAGATGGGAGGTGGAAGACATGGAAAAATGATGCACTGAGAACAACCTAGCTCTCAATGCCAGCAAAATCAAGGAACTCATTATTGACTTTCGGTGTGATGTTACTCATGCCCACCGTACGCATTAACAGCACAGAGGTGGAACGAGTGAAGAGTGTCAAGCTCATCCACAATAAGCTTTCTTGGACTGTTCATGTGAATGCACTGGTTACAAAGGCCCAACAATGTCTCTTCTTCCTCAAGCAGCTGAGGAAATTTGGCATGATGGCAAATACCGTTGGCAACTTTTATAGGTGCGCCATCGAGAGCATTCTGTCTGGATGTATCACTACCTGGTATGGCAACTGTACCATTCAAGATCAGAGACAGTTACAGAGGGTGGTGAACTCAGCCTGGACAATCACAAAGGCCAACCTCCCATCTATAGAATCCATCTACCAGGCCCGCTGTCAAGAAAAGGCCGCCTGCATTCTCAAAGATCCATCCCACCCTGGCAATGTTTTTCTACAACCTCTACCATCGGGGAGAAGGTACAGAAGCCTGAATACACGTACCAGCTGGCTTCGTAACAATTTCTACTCTATTGTTGTTAGAGTAATGAATGGACTCACAAACTCGTAACATTCGCCTGCACCTGTGTTTTTGTTTTTGCCGCTGTTTACCTATTACTTACTATTTATGCCACTTAACTATGTGATCTGCCTGTATTGTTCGCAAGACAAAGTTTTTCACTGTGCCTCGGTACATTTGACAATAAATTCAATTCAATTCAATCACTGACAGGATTGAAGTCAGGAGGCCGGGAACCTCTGGAGTGTGGGGGGTCGTGTGTGTGGTTCCTCCTCTGTGCGGATGCCTATCTTCTGGAGAAGAGGAGGAGCCTGGAATGAGATGAAGATGCCTCTTCCCCCATCATCTTGCCATTGGTGTTGACCTGTCTGTGGAGACAGCCAGACACATGCATTCAGTTTTTAGTACATGACTGGCAACATTGTTGAACTCCTACAACCTTTGATCCAATTTACAGAGTAACTTGTCTGTTGCTCCTTTATCTGTTATTGTACTTTCATGAAGTTGTTAATGGCTGACACCATGGGGTTATTTTCTGCTTGGAGTTGAGGAGGTGTCCATCTCTTGATTGTTAGGACATGGATGTTTCAACATCTCCACTTGAATAATCTCCATCCTCTCCCGTGGATTCAAGAATCCTCTCCTCATCAGGAGTGAAGAGAGACTAATCTCAGGAAGACCACCCTTGTTCTCTGGACCTTAAAGTGGGCTGCTTTCAACTAGAATGAGACAAGGGGAGGAATGAAGTGAAATGAAAGAAGCAGGTGTTATGAAGGAGTAGGTGTGTACTGTACCTTTAAGAGAGAGAAGAAGATGGCAAAGACTGACTAAAAGCACAGAGTATGCTGAACAATTTAAAAATGTAACATTTGATTGAAACAAATAGCTGGAGTTGCATTGCCATGGAACAAATACAAGATCAAATTCGACCAATCAATTTAAATTATGCCCCAGATAGCAAATTCCAATCAAGTTTGAATTTTACTGTCTGGGATGACATCAAACCAATGAAATGATCTGATGTTTTGGGGTATAAAATTGGACATTTTAAAGGGCACCAACATTACAGACTGCTAGCTGAATAGCTCTCTGAAAAGTACCTGTCCATAAGAAAATTTGTGCAGCAGAAGACTGAGGAAAAGACAACTCAGGAAAATACAGAGGAGAATCTACAAAACTGGCTGGTTTTGAAATGTGATTTTTTTTTATATATATCTTACTCGGTCTTTTTTTAAAATTGAACTAATACTTTAGAGTGGGAGGTGAAAGATAGGGTTTAAGAGAAAGGAGTTATAAATCATGGTTTTAATGTTTGCATTTGGACTTAAAGAATAAAATTGTTAAATTTTTTACTTTAAATAGTCAAATCTGAGTTAGTTCTTTTGTCTCTCAAAATTGAACAGCACGAGGTGAGCTTCAGTGTGTTGGGTTTAAATTAGCAGAGGGGTTTACCCCATGTCCTAACAGCTTGGGGACTCGTTGTCGGGATTTGAACAGTCTGGGGGCTCTCGTCTGTGATCTGAACAGGTTCAGACAGAGCCAGTCTGAGATTTGGGCAGATTTTAATAGATTTGGGGTACAAAAAACGCCAAGTAGATTTAAACACTTGTCAGTTAATGTCCTAGATCTTTAAATAAAACATAGGTGAGACAATTTGTTTAATTTTAGGTAATTTGTGATTGGTTAAATTAAAAGTGAGAGAAATGGTTCTTAAAATTGCTAAACCTTGCTAAAGAGGATCTGGGGTTTGAAGTTGATTCCCAAATTTGCCAAGGAAGTTTAGAAAGAAAAGACCATACTCTTAGAATTAGCAAATAGGTTAGAATTGGGTTTAACCAAGGACAAATGCAAAACTGAAATTGTAACGGAATTACTCAAACACTTAGGTGTGTCTGAGAAACAGACAAGTGCAGTAGAGTTAGAAAACTTAAATTACAATTGAGGAAAATGGTGTTAAATGATAAACAAAGGGAGAGAGTGAGAGTGAGAGTGAGAGTGAGAGTGAGAGTGAGAAGAAAGGGAGAGAGAGAAAGTAGAAAGAAAGAGAGAGAAAATTCTTAGTTGAGCAAAAAAAAGAGAATTTAAACTTGAGAAGTTGCGACTTAGTCAGCAAAGTCAAGTTAGCAGGATTGAGATTAAGAGAAGGTAGTGATATATAACAAAACTCTGCCAAATTTTGATGAGAAAGATGTTGAAGCCTTCTTTATTTCATTTGAAAAATTGGCTACGCAGATGGAGTGGTCCAAGGATTTATGGATAATACTGGTTCAGACTAAACAGGTAGACAGAGCTAGTGAGGTTGAAGATTTGCCGCACTGTCAGATGAGGGGTCAAGAGATTATGAAGAGATCTAACAGGCTATTTTAGGTACTTATGAATTGGTACCAGGAACATATAGACAGCGATGCAGAAACCTAAAGAAGGAACCGAGTCAGACTTATGTTGAGTTCAAAAAAATTAAACATACTCGTTTTGATAAGAATATAAAAATAGATAAGACCTATGATGCTCTAAAAGAGGAATTTAAAAACTCACTTCCAGAGATGGTAAGAATTCACATGGATGAATTTAAAGTTTAGGAAGTGAAAGGGGAGCGGATGAATACATGTCGGTGCATTACAGAAGCTTTTGGCCAGAATTTCATCCAATGAGGGATAGAAGTTGGGAGAAGGGAACATTCTACACTACAAAACAGAGAAAGAACACTGGGAAGTGTCTACCACAGGTTAAAAAAGAAACCCAAGAGTGTGGAAAGAAGGTGAAAGGCCTCTGGTGTTTCCAGTGTGGTAAAGTGGGACAGGTAAAGTCACAGTGCTGGTCATTAAAGAAAGGCCCTGTGGGAAAAGCTGTGGTAAAAGAAGCTAAGCCAATGCATTAGTGAAGATAGTAAAGGAAACCCCAAGAAGAGCCGAGGAGCCGCAGGAGAGCGCACAGCCTCGGCAAGGGCTGGGCATGGAGTTAGTACCTGATCTCTATCAAGAATTCACTTGTGTGGGTAAAGTTTACTCAGAAAGAACAGGGGGAGAAGGACAAGAAGTTATACTTTTGAGAGATACAGGATCTAACCAGTCTCTAATGTGAATTTGCACTCTTTCTGATCTGTTTCCCAAGAGTGTGATAATTTGTGGGATAGATGGACAGAAATTTAGTATTCCCCTGTGTAAGATCAGGTTGGCGTTCCAACTCAAGGCTGGGGAAGTAACACTGGGAGTGATTGACAGATTGTCAGTTCCAGGAATCCTGTTTGTTCTTGGGAATGATTTAGCAGGATCCAAGGTGGGAGTGACACCTTGTTGTGGAGAAGCCCAAGGAAGATCAAGAAACTGAGGAGTTAGAAGAAAAATATCCTGGTATTTTTCCCAGAATGTGTAGTAACAAGATCCCATTATCATAAGTCACAGCACAAAGCAAAACTAAAGAGAAAAATGAAGGAATTGAGGTTCAGTTAGCAAATACCCTGTTTGACATAATGGTGCAGGAAAAACCTGGACAGGTAGAGGGTCAGACAGAAGTGTTTAGTTCTGAAAGGCTAAGAGACTTACAACAACAAGACAAGAAGATAAAAGATATATATGCAGATGTGTACTCCGAAAAGGAGGCAGAGAATATTCTGGAAGGTTATTATCTGAAAGATAGAATCCTAAGACTGAAATGGACACCATGGCAGATTACTGTAGAGGAGTTAGTAGCTTTCTTCACTCGGTATGGGCTACCCAGAGAGATTCAGTCAGACCAAGGGTCTAATTTTACTGCTAGGCTGTTTAAGGAGGTCACCTTAGGTATACAGTACTTTAAATCGAGTGCGTATCATCCTGAATCCCAGGGAGCTTTAGAAAGGTGGCATCAGACCTTGAAAACCACATTGAGAGCATACTGTCAGGATTACCTGAATGATTGGGTTATAGGTATCCCATTCATATTGTTTGCCATTAGAGATGCCCTAGATGAATCTACTCGGTTCATTCCCTTTGAGTTAATATTCGGGCATGAAGTGAGCTGCCCTTTGAATTTAATTAAAGAGAAATTGACGGAACCAAAGTCAGAGATCTCACACTTAGATTATGTATTGGAGGAGAGGGAGAGATTAAGTCAGTGAGTTAGCTAAACAGCAGAGGGCACAGCACAGAATGAAGCAGGTGGCAGATTAAAAACTCTGAGACTTGGATGTTTTCCTGAGGGGATGATGTGTTAGTACTGTCACCAGTGATAGGAGATCCCTTCAAAGCCAGGTTTAGTCACAGCACTAAAAAATTGAGAAAAAAATTGAGTCAGGTGAACTATTTAGTAAAGATGGTAGATAGAAGAAAAACTGTATTGGGTATGCCACGTGAATATGTTGAAACCAAATTATAATAGAGAGAAAGAACTTGAGAAACAGGTGTTAGTTACTGCCCAGCAAAATGAGGAATCGAATCCAGATGAGGTGGATTTTGATGTGCCTCAAAATATATTTAAAAATGAAGAAGTCCTTGAGGAGTGAGATCAAGGAACACAGTTGAACAATTTGTTACTGCAATATGAGGACATATGTAGGAATCAGATGGGGAGGACTAACGCTATTTATATGAGGGAGATGTAGGGAATACTGTTCTGATAAAACAATACCCCTATTGGTTTAATCCTTTCAAAAGTCAGACAGGTCTAAAGGAGATGGAGGCCGTGCTCAATGAGGAGATCATTGAACAGAGCCAGAGCAAGTGGAGTTCGCCAATCGTCTTAGTTCCCAGACCAGATGGGACTCAATGATTTTGCGTAGATTATCGGAAGGTCAATGCCATCGGACTCCTATCCAATACTAAGATTGGAGGACTGTATCAAGAAAGTTGGAACAAACCAGTTACTTCACCAAGTTGGACTTACTGTGGTTACTGGCAGTACCTTTATCAGAGATGGTGAAAGAAATTTCTGCATTTGTAACCCCAAATGGTCTATATCCATTTACAGTGATGCCTTTTGGAATGAAGAAACACCCACCACATTCCAAAGATGCATGAACAGAGTTGCGGCTGGGTTAACATGCTGTGCCGTCTTTTTGCCTGATGTAATGATCTTTAGTAAGTCCTGGAAAGATCACATGGTACAGTTGGCAGAGCTCTTTGACTGACTAAGAGAAGCAAAACTGATAATAAACTTAAATAAAACTGAATTTGTGAGAGCAGAGGTGATGTTCTTGGGCCATAACATCGGTCATGAAAAGTTGATCCCAGGGAACACAAAGACGAGGGCCATTGAGGAATTTCCATGAACAACCTTGAAGAAAGAGCTACTTCAATTCTTGGGACTAAGTGGATTCTATCAGAAGTTTGTTCCAAATTTTAGCAGTGTAGTGGCACCGTTAACCCACTTGCTGAAGAAGAACACAAAGTTTCAGTGGACAGAACAATGCCAGGAGCCACTCAAGCATTTAAAAGCAATATTAATCACCGCACCAGTTTTAGCTACACCAAACGTTTTGAAACCCTTCAAAGTTGCCATCGATGCTAGTGATATTGGAGTTGGGGCTGTACTGCTACAGGAAGTTGATGATGGGATAGAACTGCCAATTGGTTACTTTTCGAAGAAACTCAACATCCACCAAAGGAAATACTCCATGATCAAAAAAGAACTATTGAGTTTGATAATGGCCTTACAACATTTTAATGTGTATGTCGCAGACAATGACATTCCTGTCAATGACATACCCTGATCACAATCCTCTTACATTCTTTAAAGACAAGAATATAAGATTTAGCAAGTTTTGAGAAGATTTGTAGCTCAGGTTGAGGTTCTGGATGTAGGTTTGCTCGCTGACCTGGAAGGTTCATTACCATACGTTTTGTCACCCTACTAGGTAACATCTTCAGTGGGCCTCTGAGTGAAGCACTGCTGATAATTTCTGCTTTCTAATCAGCAGTGCTTCACCCAGAGACCACTGAAGATGTTACCTAGTAGGATTGCGAAACGTCTGGAAATGAACCTTCCAGCTCAGTGAGCAAACCTACGTTCAGAATGAGACTATTCCTTTGGAGTCTTATGTTACAGGCTTGTAATTTACAAATCATATGTGTTGCGGGTTGTAAGAATATAATTGCAGATGCGTTAGCACAGATTTAACTAATAAAGTATAGCTGAGATTGGTATCTATTCAATATTATATAGATATGTGGGAAGAAGTTAATATGAACTTAGATTAAAGTCATATGCATGTCATGGTAATGTGCTTAAGGAATAGGGAAAAAAACATGAAGCCATCTTTGCATTATGATTGCTCATTTTTTCCTGAGGGAGTGGTGTTATGAAGGTGTAGGTGTGTATTATACCTTTAGGAGAGAGAGAGGAAGCTGGCAAGGACTGACTGAAAAGCACAGTGCGTGCTGAACAATTTAAAAATGTAACCTTCATTGAAACAAATAGCTGGAGTTGCATTGCCACGGAATAAAAACAAGATCAAATTCAACCAATTAATTTAAATTATGCCCCAGATACCAAAATCCAATCGAATTTGAATTTTACTGTTTGGGATGACATCAAACCAATGAAATGATCCAAGGGGTATAAAACTGGACATTTTAAACAGTTCAGGGAGAACAGCAAAGGGCACCAACAAGTACAGACTGCCAGCCGAATAGCTCTCTGAAAGGCATCTGTCCATAAGAAAACTTGTGCAGCAGAAGACTGAAGAAAAGATGACTCAGAAAAATACAGAGGAAAATCTACAGAGGAGAATCTACAAAGCTTGCTGGCTTTGAAATGTGACTTTTTTTTGTCAATCTTAATCAGTTTTTTTAAAAATCAGATCAGTATTATAGAGTGGGAGGTAAAAGATAGGTTTAAGAGAAAGGAGTTTTGAATAGTAGTTGTTTTAATGTTCTCTTTTGGACTTGAAGAATAATTTTTTTAAAATTTAAATAGTGAGATCTGAGTTAGTTCTTTTGCCTTTCAAAATTTAACAGATTATGGTGCAAGGTCAGCTTCTGTGTGTTGGGTTTAAATTTACTGTGTCCTAACACAGGCACAGCTGTTAATGTCAGTACAGTTGGCAGAATGATGGTGCCTCTTACACCTAGAGTATCTTCAAAAGAAATATATTCTCTTCTTCTGGTGGTAAATTCACTCAGGTGACAATATCTGCTGCGTCCATCTCAACTCTGAGGTCTCTTCAAAGCTTGGTGACAAGGGAGAAACCACAAGTTCCGATAGCCTTTCTGGCTGTTTCAAGGGGCAGGGCACGTTTTGGTCCTGCCCCGTTTGCTAATTTGCAGCTTTCATATGGTCCATGTGCTTGTTCAGGACCATTGCATCTACTCAAACATTATACGTCACAGAACCTGACCATGCATTAACCATATCTCTTACCCACGCAGGGCCATTCCTGTGGTTCCTACATCAAACTTCTCCCTGAAACAAACTGTTTCTCTTGCTTTGTAGAATCTCATATTTGGCTTTGGTGTTCCTCATGCCATTTCACCCTTCCTCCCAGATCCAAGAAGGCCAGATTTAATCTGGTGTGAAGTCTTTTCCCCACTAGCAACTCTGATAGAGCTATCCTTTAGTTGCATGAGGGGCAGTCCTATACTCAAATAGAAACCGGGACAGTTTGGTATTGAGTGAAGCTGTAGGCTGTTTCTTTAAGCCTGTCTTCAAAATTTGGACTCTTTTCCTCTGCCACACCATTGGTTGGTGGATGGTGTGGATCTGTACTCATCTGTCAAATACCATTTGACGTTTGGAAATACTCAAATTCCCTGCTAGTAAACATTGGCCCATTATCCATCACCAACACTTCTGGGAGTCTGTGCATTGCAAAAGATACTCTCAGCTTTTTTATCATTGTCCCCATGTTTGACGAATGAACTCTACACATGTTCAACCACCTTGAGTGAGCATCCATAATGACTAAGAACATTGAGCCCGTGAAGGAATAATCAACATGTAACTGAGTCCAGGGTTTATCTGGCCATTCCCACTAATGTGGAGAGCTGCTGACAGTAATTTTTGTCCTTGTTGACACTGGGCACTACCCCACCAACACGGCCATACCTGCGTTCAATCCTGACCACCAGAGGTAACTTCTTGCCAGTATCTTAGATGATGATTGCTATTTCTTCACATCCTTGAAAGCTATGGCCTGGCTGCATGACCATTTCCAAGGCTGGACTCTTTTGTTTTTTTTAGGAGTTGAAGCAAAGGCGCCAGGATGGAGGCCAGGTTATGTATGAACTTTCCTTAATAATTCATCAGCCCAAGGAAAGTCCTAAGTTCCAGTAAAGATGTGGGAGCCAGGGTACACTATGGTCCTATCCCTGTCGTCACTGAAATAACTTCACACGGCCAGTATTCTGTCATTAAGTCACCCTTTATTTACACATGGAGAGTCCTTGACAATGCTCCAACTTTTACAGCTCTCAGAGTGAACAGGATGTCTGACACTCCCTGTTTGGGGCTCTTAAACTGATATTCTATGGAGGTCCATCTGGCTGACTTAGAGTAGATTCTCTACAGTATGAAAACAGGCCATTTGGCCCAACAAGTCCACACTGACCCTCCGAAGAGTAACCACCCAGACCCATTTCCCTCTGAATGATGCACCTAACACTGGGCAATTTAACATGGCCAATTCACCTGACCTGCACATCTTTGGACTGTTGGAGGAACCCAGAGGAAACCCACACAGGCACAGGGAGAATGTGCAAACTACACACAGACAGCCGCCGGAAGCTGAAATCGAACCTGGGTCCCTGGTACTGTGATGCAGCAGTGCTAACCACTGAGCTACCGTGCTGCGCCTTCATTCAGATCACTAGAGTAAGAAGCACCCCATAATTTTCTGTCCTTAATATCCTAACAGGGAACATGGTTCCATTTGCAAAATTTACTTCAAATTCTAAACTAGGTTGAAGTTACAGTTGACGTTGGAATAAAGCCAAAACTTTATCATTTTGGTAAATCTTGACTATATCATTCTTACATCAAAGATATTTAGTTAGCTTCTGCACAAACCTTTGTGTAAGTTAAGCCTAAATAATTATGTTCCATACCTGTGTAAAATTAAATGCTCAGATTATAATGTTAATGCTAGTTTATTAAATTCAGGAAACATTCTGGCATAATAAACTGACAATAGGTATCTGCTATGTGTTGGATTTGCCTTTTCATGTTAAATCTTTATTATTTTCTTGCTAAAATTGCAAGATGATACTATCATAGTGAAAGAGATTGGCCATTTAGAATTTAACTGATCAGGGCTTGGGACTCCTTAATCGTTTGAATTGAAGGATTCTGAAGTTGCCAGCACAATTTCTGAGAAGAAAGTGTGGGTTAGAGTGTGTCGGTTCATCACAAAATAAGGTATAGAGCAAAATATAAAGAGAAAGGAAAAGAGGAACAAGAAAATTAGATTAAAAGAAAGAACATCAACAATGTAAATTTAAAAACTTGCATTTTTCATATTTTCTATAGCATTGAACATTTGGAGGAATGAAACTCCTCAAATAAAACAGCATATTATCAGTGCCAGAGAATTTGAATGATAGTAAATCAGACTACAGTATATGGTAGAATTTCATGACTGATGACCAGGCTCAGTCACTTTCATGACAGCATTAGCTTCTTGGTTTTCAAGTTTATTTTGGTAGAATCAAAAATCACACATCACCAGGTTATGATCCAACAGGTTGATTTGGAAGCACTAGCTTTCAGAGCGCTGCTCCTTCATCATGACATCCGCAATCTGATACTGACTTATCCACATCATACTTTAACAGAATGACTGCATAAAGATTGTTGTCTTCCTCCTGAACATGAGAAACAGCTCATGTTACAGCCATTTAGGCCAAGCCAGCACCTATTTCTGCCTTGAGAATTCGATTGTATTCAATGTAGCACACTTAACAACAGCAGTGGAAAGAGAGGAGTGCTATCCTATGGTTATGCAACTTAAACTAAACTCCTTTAAAACCGCCAAATGCATGCACACTCAATCACACTTAAGATGGACAAAAGGCAACTAGTTAAATAGATATACAATCAGTGGATAAAGTGTATAGAGAAGGTAAACAGAATTCTGAAAATCAGAGGTGTAGACTTCAAGATGGAAACGTATTTTCCCTCAGTCCTTTTGACTTTAACAATGATGACACGCTGTTGTCCATAGCATGATGGTCATTTATTGATCTGATGGTTAATTAAGTGGGCCTAGAGTTTTTCTTGTTTTAGATTTCTCTTTTATTAAGCTTTCTTCACTCTTCTGTCCCTTTCCCACATGATGTGGAGGTGCCAGTGTTGGTCTGCAGTGTACAAAGTTAAAAATCACACAACATCAGATTATACTCCAACAGGTTTATTTGGAAGCACTAGCTTTCAGAGCCTGTTCCTTCATCAGGTGGTTGTGGAGTATAAGATCGTAAGACACAGAATTTATCGCAAAGTTTTACAGTGTGATGTAACTGAAATTATATGTATTGAAAAAGACCTGGATTGTTTGTTAAGTCTCTCACCCTTTAGAATGAATATGCTGGTTTCAGTTCTTTCATATGTAAATCGCAGAACATTTAAAAGTTACATTTTCAAGTGAACTTTAACAATTGGTGTCATGTCGGCCCAGATAATGCACTTAAGGTGAGAGCTGCCCTGTGTAAGACTGTCTGTGCCACAATGGTCAGACTGATTCTAATCTAAAAAATAGATTTACAGAATCCTTCATGGATTCATGCAGTTTTTGAGCAAAGTAAATGTAATTCTGCAAGTACAAATTCACCCAACAAACTTATATGTGTACATGGGAATGCATGTGCGTATGCGTGTTGGGGGGGGTGGGGGTTATGAATGTCTGTGAATGTGTGTGTGTGAGTGAGTGTGAGTGTAAAGGGGTATAAGTCTGTGAGAGGATGTATGTGAGAGTGTGGGAGTGTATATGTGAGCGTATATGAAAGGGTCTGCGTGAGTATATCGGTCTGTAGGAGAGAGTGTGTGTCTGTAGGAATGTGTGCATGTGTAAATGTGTCTGTGTCTCTTTGTCTGTGTGTGTGTATAGTGAAATGGGGTCACCTGTAGTGTGACATGAACCCAAGGTGTGGTTGAGGCCATCCCCACGGGTACCGAACTTGGCTATCAGCCTCTGCTCAGCCACGTTTCGTTGTTGCCTGTCCCGAAATCCACTTTGGAGGACGGTCACCCGAAGGTGCGAGGTCAAATGTCCCGGACCGCTGAAGTGTTCTCAGACTGGGAGGGAACACTCCAGTCTGTTGATTGTTGTGCAGTGTCTATTCATCCATTGCCGTCACCTCTGTTTGGTTTCGCCAATCTACCATGCCTCAGGGCATCTTTGCCTGCAGCGTATGAATAGATAGCTTTGGCTGAGTCGCATAAGTATCTGCTGCATAAATGGTGGGAGGTGTCCCCACACGTAATGGTAGTATCTGTGTCGCCACCGCACAACAATCAACAGACATAAGTGTTCCCTCCCAGTCTGAGAACACTTCAGCGGTCCAGGACATTTGACCTCGGACCTTTGGGTGACCGTCCTCTAAGGTGGACTTCAGGACAGGCAACAATGAAAAGTGGTTGAGCAGAGGCTGATAGCCATGTTCGGTACCCATGGGAATGGCCCCAACCAGGACCTTGGGTTCATGTCACACTACAGGTAACGCCATTGCACTATACACATGTAGATAGATACGCATACAGACAGACAAACACACACACACCTACAGACCGATACACTCAAGCAGACCCTCTCTCATATGCTCACACATACACTCCCACACACACACATACACCGTCTCACAGGCTTATACCCCTTTACACTCACACTCACACATATGCACACTCTCTCACTGACACTCATAACCTCCCACCCCCCCACCCCCCAACACACACATACATACACACACACACACGCACACACACAAGTTTGTTGGGTGAATCTGTACTTGCAGAATTACATTTTACTTTGCTCAAAAACCACAAGAATCCATGAAGGATTCTGTAAATCCATTTTTTAGATTAGAATCAGTCTGACCATTGTGGCACAGACAGTCTTACACAGGGCAGCTCCCACCTTAAATGCATTAGCTGAGCCGACATGACACCAATTGTTAAAGTTCACTTGAGAATGTAACTTTTAAATGTTCTGCGATTTACATATGAAAGAACTGAAACCAACATGTTCATTCTAAAAGATGAGAGACTTAAGAAACAATCCAGGTCTTTTTCAACATATAATTTCAGTTACATCACACTGTAATCTTTTGCTATAAATTCTGTGTCTTATGATCTTATACTCCACAACCACCTAATGAAGGAGCAGCGCTGTGAAAGCTAGTGCTTCCAAATAAACCTGTTGGACTATAACCTGGTGTTGTGTGATTTTTAACTTTCCCTTGGAGAGGGTGGGGAAAGAGAGAGAGAAGAGAGAGAGAGAGACAGACAGACAGACGCTTTCTATTTACAGGCCCTAACATTTATAATTGGGACAAAGGGCTGTTGTATGGGAGAATTTCCTTAACTCAAAACATTCTCAGTAATATTCAGTCTCAAATTCTCCCTGTTGCTGCTTCAAAAGGCAAATTGTATTGCACAGGTCAACAATATGTAACACTTGACTTTCTAATTGCAAAAATCTCATTTTCAGTTGCATCAACCCAACTCCCATTTCAGTTTATACTTCTAAAAAAGGATTGGTGATCATTTACAGCACTACCTGAAGCTGTGGAATGGATTGTTAAAAGTTGATAGTGAACTATAACTGTTTCCCAACTGTACGAGTAAGAATAACAGTTTTTAAATCACTGAACAAATTGAAAAGGTGGCTGAGACAGAATTGACAATTAAATGCCTTGACTTTTAAAATTCATATCCAAAGCTCAAATAAGAGGACTTCACACCATTCAAACTATTACAAAGGTGATACAAACAGAGAGTTTCTCTTTTTGCAAAACTAAAGGTGGATTGACATAACTAAAGCAGTAATTTTTGGATATTTGATTTCAACTGTGGGCCTCTCCATTCCCTGATGATCCTGTCCCAATTAGCCATGAACAACAGCATGCACCATTATTAGCCTTAACCTTCCTGTTAGCTTGGCAGCTAATACTTATTTTAATATATTCACTAAGTTCACTAACTCAATGTCCCCATGAGATCTTAAATTACCGACATCTAGTTACAAAGACTGACCAAGAATGTATCCAGATTCTCCTGGATATTTATCAGCAATGAGAGAAATACCAACAACATATGCCACAATTTTCAACACACTTTCAATGATCTGCTACACACATTGGGTTTAGAAACATTCACTTGTGGAATTCTATAGTTTGGTGATATTTGCAGCCTATAAGTCTATTGACATCCTTCAGTCTTGCCTCACAAATATTTGACCAAAAACAAACTATTACATGAAAACTGAATGAAAGCTAAGGTTCTGAAATTATTCAGGTTTTGATTTTGGTGTCTCTGTCAAACCCTCTAAGAGTCTTCAGGAATCAAAGACTAATCTGCTGGAAATTGCTGAAAGTAACTGCAGAAAAACAATACAGCAGTGTTGTGTCCTTTCTTCGTTGCTGACGAAATCATTGGGAACTTTTAAAAATATTGATGATTATAAATCCCAAATTCCTTAATCAGTGATCAAAAATGGCAATTTTCATCTAACCCACTATTACGGAGCTGATGGATTTGGGTACATTGCTAATTTTGCATCTTTGTTAAGATTGACATGAAATTAGTCGCCAGGTTCTGAAAAAAAACACATCAGTTTGTGCCTGAACGTGATGGTTTCCTCAAGACCTTAAACTGGATGTATTTCCCCACCAAGAGGAAAAACACAAGTGCAGAAGGAAATATATCTTTGAAAATAGAACTGAAGGTGAAACAGAGGAGGGCTCTTGAAGAAAGAATTCCAGTCAGCAAGTCTGATCCAAAAGTGTTGAGTGGGTGTGTAAACTGGCATGGTGGAAATGTCAGCTGGTGCAAAGGTTATCAGATGATCTCGAAGCAAATGTAATCCAGTGCTGATGGCTAATGATTGAGAGAGGGAGAGACAATTGTCCAAAGATGAATCGTCAATATTCATCTTTCCCTTCCAAGGGAGGGGAACTAATGTTGCCAGGGTTGGTTTATAAGGATGTTGCCAGAGTTGGAGGATCTGAGCTACAGGGAGGGGCTGAACAGGCTGGGGCTGTTTTCCCTGGAGCATCGGAGGCTGAGGGGTGACCTTATAGAAGTTTACAAAATTATGAGGGGCATAGATAGGATAAATAGACAAAGTCTTTTCCCTGGGGTAGGGGAGTCCAAAACTAGAGGGCATAGGTTTAGGGTGAGGGGGGAAAGATATAAAAGAGACGCAGAGGGTGGTACGTGTATGGAATGAGCTGCCAGAGGATGTGGTGGAGGCTGGTACAATTGCAGCATTTAAGAGGCATTTGGATGTGTATATGAATAGGAAGGGTTTGGAGGGAAATGGGCTGGGTGCTGGCAGGTGGGACTAGATTGGGTTGGGATATCTGGTCGGCATGGACGGGTTGGACCGAAGAGTCTGTTTCCATGCTCTACATCTCTATGAGTCTATGACTCTATAAGTCTTGGCCCCACCTCAGGCAGTCGCAACCAGAGATTTTCATGGATGTGAGTTGGTAATTGTCTGGAGGGCTGCTTGGGCTATTAATTAGCAGCCAGCTATGTTGGCAGAATGGAGGTGGGATTGACTAAGATTGGTCTAGATTTGGGCACCTCTACAGCCTTTTGTGTGGCTTCTATCTGACTGTTGGAAAGGATGAAGATGTGATGGGAAACAGAAGGCAGAGGGCAGCCCCTTGCTTTTCCAGCACTGACCTGCTCGGTCTGTTTGAGACAATGAAGGAAAGGAACCAAATCCTCTTACTATGGGTGGCTGAAGAGGATAGCTTTTCCCAGTGAGGAAAGCTGAGAACATCAGTGAGGCATTGCGATCATGTGGAACTGGTCCAGTGTCAGAAAAATTCAATGGCCTTATTTGCTCCAATAAGGCAAGTACAATGCCAGACTCCCACAATAACCTTCTCGTGTTCAGCCCCCAACAGACAATCCAGTTGGATGCATGCACGCGGGAAATATTTCTACAATCCCCAAAAATAGTAAAAAAAAAACTGGCAAATATGACTTTGGAGAAACTTAAGAAGAAAACTAAAGCGGGTACCTGGCAGATTTCCGCTCACCAATTGCTCTGAATGACCTCTACAACCAAGCCGCAGCAAAGGACATGATTAATGGGCAACCCTCAGGCTAACAGTCAATCATAACCATGTGGCACTTCTATTATTAACTGACAGCGCACTCTGGGAGCACAGACTTGCATCGCACTGTGCAACAGCAAATAACATTGCAAAGCTGCAGTGGCGATACATTTCTCACAGGCTCGCAGACTGAACTAGACTGCATCTCAGGGATGCTCACTTGCTCTTTTAACACTCACTCGCATAGCACCTACCTGCATACTCACGGCATCCCTGCTCTACTTTGCCAATTAGCACAGTCACAAAAGCAGGCAGCTTGTCTCTCTGCCCAGCAGTCCTCAGCAAGGGGGTGAGCATCTTGCTGTATGGCCATGTACTACTTCAAATCTCACACCTGCACGATGCGTCAGCAGTTCGATCAGCAACTGTATGTTCAATAAACAAGTAGCCAGGTCCCAAAATCTTAGGGAAGTAGCCATCATTGAAATCCACGGAGGCAATCTTCAGTCAGGGAGTGTCAACACAGTAAGTCAAGGGCAACCTTTCACACAGTCAAGTGAATTGGCCATGGTCAGGTATCTTAGTTCGGGGTCCGTACCTTTTCAGACTAGGGAATGGGAAGGGTCAAGGTTAGTCCATTGGTTCCATAACAACAAGTCCAAAGGTAGGGCTAATTCACTCAGTGAGATGTATGGGTACCGGTCAGGCGTCTGGGCTGATTTTGACTGGGGCTACGCAGTCATGTCAGCTGAGGGTTGGGCCATCGACAGCGCAATCTGATCCATCCACAGAAACTGAGAGAGATGGAGCAGGGAGGTCAACTGTGATTGTTGTCACAGAACTCAGCCATGGCAGGTTAATCTTCAGGGCTGGAAACAGCAGACTGTGGCAAGGGCACAGGACAATTGTGATGGGGCAGCAGGATTTGCAAGGTTGGTCATATGGTAAATCATGGCTAGGAAGGGTATAGTGCAGTAGGGAGCTGTCCATAGTCAGGAGCACTCTGACTTTGGCAGGAGCAGGAACAGTGTCGAGAGTGTGGCGCTGGAAAAGCACAGCAGGTCAGGCAGCATCCAAGGAGCAGGAGAATTGACGTTTCATTCCTGATGAAGATCCTATGCCCAAAACATTTATTCTCCTGCTCCTCAGATGCTGCCTGACCGCTGTGCCTTTCCAGCACCACAATCTCGACTCTGATCTCCAGCGTCTGCAATCCTCACATTCTCCTCGGAGCAGGAATAGAGTATGACAACGTCAGGCATAGTTACCTCACATGCAGGGCCTGGGTGGAAAAGTTAGGCAGATTTTGGTGCATGGAGACAGATTGGGTAAGGATTTGGGAGGTGAGAAGCGTGTTGGGATACAGATGTTTGAGGACTCTCTGGTACATTCAGGCAGAGGCTGAAAGCTGATGCTTAATGAGTGCTTTGAGTCCTGATGAAGAGTTTTGGCCCGTTACGTTGACTTTCCTGTTCCTCGGACACTGTCTGATCTGTTATGCTTTTCCAGTTTCACATCTATTGATGCTTGCTTCCAGCATCTGCAGACCTTGTTGTTCATAAGGAGTGCTCTCTATTACCTTCCATCGTTCTGAAATTCAAAGGTGTGCAAGGGGGAGAAATTGGTTGTGAGCACAATCGGAGTGGACTAGGTAAGTGATTCAGTCTGTGAGGGAGGGGTCTGTAACAAACACCGATGAAAGATCTTTTAAAGGGAAAGAACACTAGGCCCATGCAATGTACAGCACACAGACACACAGGCTGTCTACTCCTTGGCCATCCGGCAGCATCAATCTTCTCCTGGCACAGCCACTGTTAGGCCACTCATTGTTAGCTGCACCTTTGCAGACAGAGGTAGCTGCACACAATTTGTCTATAACAGTATAGACTTACATGTGTTTTCATACAGTCCTTTCTTAGACTGGTGTGCTTCTCCCCCTTGTGGTGAAATGCTAAATAGCTTCTCAACAGCTTCTGAAAATCAGATGGGTGAAAAAAGATGCCAGATACCAAGGTGCTCACACAATGTGGCATATCAAGTATCTACACCACATTGGCACAGTCAGTCATGAGTTGTGCTGGTCATATACCCACAATGCCTGACACTCACTAACCAAAGGGAATCTTCTGTGGCGAGCTTGAATCTGGGGTGTGCTGACATGGAGATCCGAGGAAGCACTGCAAGAACATTCTGACGCTTCACGTGGAAGAGTTGATATCAATCAAAAGCCCTACAAGAAGTTCACCCACTTACCGCAATCAAGATCAATATGGCCTCCTTTTAAAGTAAGTGCATTTTTTATGCCTGACAAAACAGTGCAAGCAGAGAAACTCCTGAGCTAGGACCGCACCAAAAACCTAAATCATCTGTGCTATATTGTCTTTTGTAGCAGATTGACCTTAGCTGTTATTTACATACCCACTGGGAGCCTAACAAGCACGGTGATTCACTAATATGTGTCCTTCGAACCAATAATAACAATAAATGTCAGGTGTCTTGAGGATTGTGAGATCTGTTTCCACAACTACCACCTGCATCTGTATGATGCTAAATCAGAATTCCATTGACCTAAGGGGACATTTTCTTAATTTTTAATCCCAAATGCATTTTTAAAATAGACTGCTATAGGTAGAGAAAACCGACTCCAGTTGTAAATTCTGTAATATCTGCCAAAGTCCTGAGTGGAACCAATGGAATGTTACTTCTGTAGATTTTCTGGGAAACTTCAAACACAGAGGCAGAGAGGTGTAGCAGGTAGAGGCTAATAAGAGGTTGACTACCTTCTTCCTTTAAACAGAAAGCCACCTCTTGCAGACTTGTTGTATGTGTTACCCTTCAGGTACATACAAAGAAAATTAAAAACTGACTGCATACCTGGTTTGTGGTTGTGTCTATGCCTGTGTCCATGTGTGCACCTGTGTGTGTATGTGTCTGTGTGTAAGTGTGCCTGTGCCTGTGCATGTGAGTGTAAACACTTTGCAAAGAAAATGTGCCAATGAGCTAAATTATTCATTTGGGTCCAAGTGTTAGTGTGATGTGAAGGTCATAGTTGCAGAATCTCCTATTATTCATCCCTGCGATGCGGGTTAAGGGCTTTCAAATTCTGAATGCTACAAGTCAACTAGGCAGCTAGCCAGTCAAAAGGATACAGGAGAAAAAAGGACTCTTTTACTTTGTGTTGCCAATCAATCACCCTTAAAATGAAACAGGACAAAAGGATTTCAATTAAACTGCAATAACCAACAATCCTAAGAATCCTGTTCAACTAACAACATTGAACTATCTTCACTTCATGGATGAACCAAAGAGATTGGTCCGTATACATTTTAACATTGTATGTATTTTTGAATTCACTCTTGAATCCTAAACTATGTTAATGTATGTTGATTTTTTTTACTTCATTTTTTAATCTGGTAACAAATAAACTCACTCTTTTATTAACTTAAGAAAACCTGTGTAATTTTGCTCTTTTTAAAGCATAAACGATTTAAGCTGTCCCAAAGGCAGTCACAAAAGGGGGTTGCTTTTTAAATTGACCTTGTGACCAACAGAGGGTGAATTAAAAAAGGATAGTCAGTTCATTCTTCCTCACCCAAGAGCTTAGCAATTTGGGATATCCATTTGGAATTATAATATCTTGGGAAATCTCACCCAGCGTCTGGCCATCACATGTAGAGAAATCAACAAATTGGCTCAAGATGTTAATAGTCTAAGGCAGCTTGACAGGGTAGAGGCCAAGATAGTTCCTCCCACAAGGGAATATAGAACTCAGGTGCACAGCTACACAAAAATGGATCTTCCTGTTAAGATTGTGATTGAATTTCTTACGTGAGAGAGACCTTCTTTATTCCTGTAACCTTTTGACTGGCTTGTTGCTTAGTTGGCTTCTTGCATGCAGAATTTAAAAGTTGTTTACCTGCAGTGGTTGGGGTGAATAATGAATGGTTCTTTGACTGTGACCTTCTCAGCACACTGGCACTTGAATCCAGGTGAATAACTTAGTTCACTAGTACACCATCTTCCCGAAGTGTGTTTTACACACACACACTCACTCACTCACTCACTCTCTCTCTCCTCTCCCCCAGGGAGCAGGTAGCAAATATTTGAATACCAAGGGAAGAAAGTGATTTGGGTCCCAGGCAGGAACGTGGAATTAAGGTCACACCAGATCAACCATGATCTTATTGACTGGCAGAGCAGGCTTCAGCAGCTGAATGACCAATCCCTACTCCTTTCACTTATGTTCCTATCATTCCATAATAAATTCCATACTAACATATTAGCAAGGTTGAGTCCACCATTTCATCCACACCAGCCTTAGAACGAGGTGAAGAATCTGCACTGGTTTGCAAATCAGATTTTTTATTTCCTGCCAGTTAGGTGAGAGTGATGCCATTTATACACCACTCAACTACCACCTGATCAGTAACACAAGCAAATAGCTTCCCTCTCTGTGTTTGTACTCAGAGTGTAACAATCTACACTGTACTTGTTTAGTTTGTTAATATTTCAACAAGAACTTTGCTACCCTCAAATGGCTATAGAACAAATTTAAACGACTGTCTCACTGTAATGCTCAGTATCAACAATCTGAGTGCTTTTGTATAATGCTTTCAGTCAATTTTAAGAAAACAAAAGCAAGAAAAATCATGTGTGCAGTTGACTAAAAGCTTAACATTCCTGTGAACGTTACTATACTCTCCATGATCAAGTGGAACATTTAATATTTTCTTCACATTTCTTGTTCAATGATAATAGATTTTCTGCAATGGTGGAGTTGAGGAAAGTGATTTGAAACCTTGGGGGTGATCATGAACATCAGGTTTATTCCTGTCTGATATTTTCAAATTTACCTTATATTCCTTTTCAATGATGCTGGATTTCTACGGCTAAAGGAATGCAGGTAGGTCTGTGTAGTACCTGCAAGACTCGCAGTTGGTACTGCACTATTGCCTGATGTGGTGGAAGATGCTAGCAGGTATGAAAACTATACATCATGATAACTTCTGCTTTTTTTTAGGAAGAATTGAGTCTGACCCAGGCATTATGCACACAGATCTTTTATCAGAGAGTGACACTACTGTGTAAGAGTCTGTCTTATTAGGAAACAAGAAAGCACTGACACCTCTAAGCAAAGGTGGGATATTGACGGGTGTTTCTAGAACATGACTAAATCTAGCCTCTCATAAATGCTGCTTGTTCAATTCAAATAGCTCCCATACAAAAGTAGATTCATGTTGTTTTAAGAAACAAGCTACAGACATAATCAAAACTTTATTGTCACATTCACACAACACAAGTGTCAGCCAATTATGATATCAGTGATTATCAACATACTGAGGGTTACCATTTACCAGAAACTCAACTAGCCAGCCATTTATGGTAATGGTTACATAGGATTTCCCTTTCTTACTGCACAGTACCCACACCACAGAGAGTGAAGGATAGGAGGAGGCCATCCAACCTGACAAGCCTGCCACACCATTCAAAAAAAATTATGGCTGCTTCAATACTCCAATGCTTTTTAACCAATGCTCACCCATAATCCTGTAAGTAATCAGAGATATATCAGTTTCTACTTGAAACTTACTCAAAGACTAAACTTTCACAGCCCTCTGTGGTTGAGAATTCCAAAAGGTGTACAACCCTTGGAGTAAAAATAAATTATCCTCATCTCAGACCTAAGTAGTAATTTCAAGAAGTATCCCCTGGTTCTAGTCTCCCCAACTGGATAACACCTTATTGATATCTAACCTATATATCCTTTTAAATATTTTGTAAGTTTTAATGGGATCACCACTTATCCTTTGAAACAAAGGGCCAACAGTAGAAGTCTGCTCCGAACTTGCCAACTAGTCAGTGCAGCCTCAACCATCTGGAGGAACGTGTGGCACTGCAGGAAGAAGGTTAATGTCCTTCTCCACTCTGCCAGCATAAGTGCCACCATCTTCTCTCCAGTATCTCACCTTCACTCTGTCTCTGCACCAACCTCCCAGCAAGGCTCATGCTCCACCACTTGGAGTTTTGCCTGCATCATCTTTCTAACTGCTCTCACCCACTTCAGCCCACAACCCTACTAACCTTGCACACCCTCTGCATGTATAATCTCGATCAAGGCACCTTCTAACCTTCACAAAAATATATTATCTGTGTCACCCATTTTCATCTCCCATGCCACTTCTCTCTCTCTCTCTCTCTCTCTTTCTGTGGTTAGCACTGCTGCCTCACAGTGCCAGAAATCCAGGTTCACTTCCAGCCTTGGGTGGCTGTTTGTGTGGAGTTCACTCATTCTCCCCATGTCTACGTGGGTTTCTTCCAGATGCTGTGGTTTAGAACATGGAACATAGAACATAGAACAGTACAGCACAGAACAGGCCCTTTAGCCCACGATGTTCTGCCAACCATTGATCCTCATGTAAGATAAACCTAATGTACGAACCCTCAAATTTCTGTGACCATATGCACGTCCAGCAGTCTCTTAAATATCCCCAATGACCTCGCTGCCACAACTGCTGCTGGCAACACATTCCATGCTCTCACAACTCTCTGCACAAAGAACCCGCCTCTGACATCCTTTCTATACTTTCAGCCAAACAGTTTAAAACTATGACCCCTCATGTTAACAATTTCTGTCCTGGGAAAAAGTCTCTGGCTATCAACTCTATCTATGCCTCTCATTATTTTGTACACCTCAATTAGTTCCCCTCTCTTCCTTCTTTTTTTTCCAATTAAAAAAGTCTGAGCTCAGTCAACCTCTTTTCGTAAGATAAGCCCTCCATTCCAGGCAACATCCTGGTAAACCTCCTATGAACTCTCTCCAAAGCATCCACATCTTTCCTATTTTCCTCCCACAGTCCAAAGATGTGCAGGTTAGGCCATATTAAATGGTTCCATAGTGTTCAGGAATGTCCAGGCTAGGTCAGTTAGCAATAGTAAATGCAGGGTTACAGGAATAGGGTGTCCATTGTGGTGGTTGGGATGTATTACTCTTTGGAGATCAGTGCAGAATCAATGGGGAAAATGGCCTCTTTCTGCACTGTATGGATTCTATAATTCTCTTTCCTCATTCCATGAGGAAAACAGCCCACTAAAGGGCAGAAAGGATTAAGACGACTGGTATATTGCCTGTCATTCAGCTCTGCATCCATTATGAGTACAGGATCCTAACTTGACTGCCCTAATTTAGGCCTGGACTAGTAGCAGAAGCTGCCCATAACTTATTGAGCTGCAAGTCCATGAATGAAGGTTATCCTCTTGAATTGAGTGAGGACTACCGGCAGCTGAAAATGTGTTGCTGGAAAAGTGCAGCAGGTCAGGCAGCATCCAACACATTTTCCAGCAACACATTTTCAGCTCTGATCTCCAGTATTTGCAGTCCTCACTTTCTCCTTGAGGACTACCGGCAACCAAGACAAGTTTCACAACAACACAGCAATAATGTAAGGCGAAAATAAGTACTGCAGATGCTGGAAATCAGCGTCAAGAGTGTGGTGCTGGAAAAGCACAGCAGGTCAGGCAGCAACAGAGAAGCAGGTAAATCGATATTTTGGGCAAAAGCCCTTCAATAATGTAAGTCTAGTATCTCTGGCTGAGGGGGAAAAATGTGTCAAGGCAAAACAGGGATACTGTGAGCATCCAGGCAGGGTCAAATGAATGATGTGATAGTCAGTGAAAGGCCCGGAGATTCAGCTTGGTGTAACACATGAGCTAGATGGGTCTCCCTAAGTACATGCAGCAGCATGACATTGACAGTTATCAGCGCAGCCAAAAGTGCAGCTTTGAAATGCAGAGGTAGCCTGTTCATGGGACAGGAATGTGCAATGAGAGTTATGCAAGTTGGTCATACTGGATGCCAAAGTCCGTGGGGATGGGGCAGTTGTGATCAGTGCCCTTGGACCACACCCTGAGATGTTGGTGCACAGTTTCCAACATGGAAGTCATTCAGAGCACATAGTAAACACAATCCATCAGGTTCTCACTCTAGTTTCCTTGCTGAGTTTTTCAAACATTGAGCTTCTTTAGAGAGTTTGGTAAGATGGCATTCTGAAACCTTAACCCCATCATAATGAGGTGATATGTGCCATTAATAGGGCATTTCATCAAGCATTACCCCCCATCAATTGGAATCTCACCACTACTCAGCCAGAATCTCACCATGCTGCTTGTAACAACCTTTGTAAGATTCTGTCCAATATCTTTCTTAAGATAAGGAGGTGAAACTAAGTGTAGTCCAACCAAGCTCTTATACAACTGAAGCAAGACTTCACTATGCATGTCCTTACATCCTCTGCAATTAAGGCTAACTTTCCATTACTCTTCCTAGTATCTTGCTGCACCTGCATATTAGCCTTCTCTCCTTGCAATAAGGACACCAAATCATTATGTACATCTACTTATTCCAACTTCTTAATCATTTACAAACTACACTGCACCTGTGTCTCCTACCAAATTGGTAACCTTACATTTTTGCACATTATACTTAATCTTCCATATTCTTGCCTATTCACTAAACCTTGCCAAATGAAGCCACTTTGCACAACACACATTCTCAATTAGCTTTGTATCATCTGCAAATTTGGAAATTTTATATTTGATCTCGCCTCCTAATCATGGATATATGTTGTGAACAACTGATCCTTGCGATACCCCACTAATCACAACTCAAGAATAACACATTTGTTCCTACTGTGTTTCTGCCTGTTATCCAAATATTAATCAATGCCAGTGCATTACCTACTATCCCACGTGCTTTACTGTTTCTAAGCAACTTCCTATAGAGTATTTTATCAAAAGTCTTCTGAAAATCTACGTCGATGAAATCTATCAGCTCCCCTTTCTCAATTTTGTTAGTAATATCTTCAAAATATCATAACAAGTAGAATTTTCCATGGGAAATCCATGCTCAATCAAAGCATTACCATTCAAGTGTCTATTTATTCCATCCTTTGTGATTTTCTAACAATTTCCCAGGTACTGATAGTTTGCAAGGTCTGTAGTTCCATGTTTTATTTTCCCTTGCTCCTTTCTTAAATCATGGGGTTACATTTGCTACTTTCCAATCAGCGTGAATCATTCCAAAGTCAGTAAACGTTTGCAAGATAACCATCAATTTTCTCTATACCCACTTCTTTCAACAATCTAGGATATAGACTGCCAAGTCATGGGGATTTATAAACTTTCCATCTCATTAATTTCTCCTGTACAATCTTATTACTGTACTAATTTTCTTCAACTACTCTTTTTCCCTAGCCATTTGGATCTCTACTTCTTATATCTTCCTCAGTGAAAACAAATATGATATAATCACTTAGTTTCTCTGCCATTTCTCTCTTGACATGGTATGCCCATGACTTCTCACATTCTGCAGGATGTACACTCCACCTGCCATCTAGCAATACCCTTATTACCCTTAGCATAATCTGAATTTACAATGAAAACTTTACAAGCTCTTTCCCAGAAATAGAGAGAAAAACAACTTAGAGACTTATACATAAACTAAATACCAAAAGTAATTTTAAAGATTAGAAAACCTAACCTATCCTATTCACCAATTAGCTGCTCCACCCATGGTGTCAGTGATGGTAGGCCTTTTGGTCCTCACCCACCTACCTCTCACTCTGGATTGTTTATTGTAGACTGGATTTTTTCTCATAGTTAGCTCACTGCCACCTATTACCAGCAAAATACACTCCATGTGGAATAAGATCACTCTGCATAAACCCAGCAAATGGATGATGAATAAGTTTGACTGAAGTACATTCTTGAACTAGGATGTTGACTGAGCAAATATTTGTGTTCCTTAAACAATCTGTCATGTCTGGACTATACTAATGGGGGATTCCTGGAAAAATTTGATAAAAATTAAGATAGCATTTGATCGACATTGTCAGGCGATAGATAAACCTTAGAAACCTGTTGAGATCATAAAGCAGCAGTTCAAAATCTACCAAATCTAGATTGGCCACTTTTCCATCATATTGTAATTTCATGTAAGTCATTAAACAGTGGATATCATTTTAATTATCAATGCTGAAAATAAAGAGAAGGCAGCAAGACAGATTAATAAGATAGTTAAGAATGTATATGTTTCACTTAGGGTTACCTGTCATGGCATAAATTATAAGAGCAGGGAGATTGTGTTGGAGCTGTACGGAACTTTGGTTAAGTCACTGCTGGACTTCTGTGTGTAAATCTGGACACCAAGCTATAGGAAGAATGTGGTTGCACTAGAGGGATACAGAGGAGATTCACCAGCATGATGCCTAGGTTGGAGCATTTTAACCAAGAAGAGAGGCCAGATAAACTGAGATTGTTTTCTTTACAGCAGAGAAGGCTAGGGGAGACCTGATTGAGGTGTATATGTTTATGAAGGGCATGGACAGGGTGAACATAAAAGAACTGCTCCTATTAGTTGAAAAGTCATAACAAGTGAGCATAATTTTAGACTGAAAGGCCAGAGATTTACAGAGTATTTGAGGATTGTTTTTCATCCAAAGAGTGGTGAGAATCTGATATGCACTGCCAAGAAGGGTGGTTGAGGCAAGAAGCCTAAAGTAGTTGGATGTAGCATTTGAAATGCCCGAACATTCAAGGTTATGTAGATTTAGAGTATCAGACACAATGGGCAGAAGGGCCTCTTCTGTATTGTATGATTCCATGAAATTGGGAATTGAAAAGCAATAATTAATATCCATCAGAATTTACGATTATCAACGCAAATCCAGTCTCATTTATTTTAAACATTATTTGGGCTTTCCTGGTTGATCTTTGTGAATAGTAACGAAGGTAAAGTGCAACTTTGGAAATGTGGGGATAGATGAACAAACTGAATATATTTTGTTACTTTTGTGGATATAAATAAAAATTTCCCTCAATGAAAGTAAGTTGATGTGTAAAACCCACATTAGCATAATTTGCTCACAGTCTGTGAAGTTGAAGAGTGAATGGATGTTACTCATTCCATCTTGCTCTTAGTTAAAAATGTATCTTCTTTATCAATTGATGCATGCATATTTACTGGGATAGGTCCACAACTGGGGAAGGTGCAATCAACATTTATTTAGCTGCACAATGCAAAGCGATAAAGAGGGAAAAAATGTTCAACTTGAATTATAAACACGCAAACTATTTCCTGGTACACTTATAGGCTATGATCCTCAAATAGAAATAGTGCTTGTACTATCCTTTGTTAAAAGCAATTTTAAAACATTTTTTGCTGATACATACTGTATCAATGGGGTCCATAAAAAGTGAACATATACAAGTTCAATAAAAACAGGTGGCAATTTCTAAGTTGCAGGATAAATGGCGCCATTAACATCTGTTTAATGTAGTTATAATGGCCAGTCACACTGCTGATAAACTGTAACTTACAATAATACTTCCCAACACAGATATTTCAAGAAGGAAGGAAGCATTAATAAATGTGAAGTGTTTAACTTCAGATAGATTTAAAATATGAAATGAATCGACATATAAAGAGCCTTTTTCACACAGCAAATAACTGTGTTGCTATCATTAGCGATTAGAAATAGTGTGAAATATTTCACTATACTAATGTTAGTGGATATTTTTGACCATTTAACATAATAATGGTAATTTTTTTAAAAAAATCTAACTTTGATGAGATATAGCAGGTCAAATTTTAAGATTCCAGATTCTTCACACAATGTTAACTTTAAAACAGAAGAATATAAGAGCTAGGAGCAGGAGTAGGCATTTCAGCAAGCTTGTGCTTCACCACGTAATACAATCAGACCTGATCACATTCAGTCCAATTTTCTGCCAGCTCTCCATAACCCTTCAACCCATTACTAACTGAAAATCTATCGCGTCCTTAAATTTACTCAAGCTTAATTTCAATATTATGTTTTAAAATATTTTGTTCGGCTTTTGCCCAGAGATGGCAACGCAGGTATATAGACTACAGAGACCATTTGGCAGCATAATAGCCAGTAAAATCCACCCTCCATGTAGGAATAAATGTGACACTTATTAGACCTGACCTAGAATTTGGTCGAAATTCTCTTCTATTAAAATGAATGGAGGCAAAATCATAGACCTTGTAGAATGCATGCGGTTGTCCATGACAAGTTCTCCTTTTTGCACTGCATCAGATGATATCTAACAATCAGGTAATAAATATGAAAATCTACTTTAGTGTCTCTAAATGCATGAACAAAAAAACCAGCACAGAAAGCCATTATTCTAATAAAGCAAATTCTGCATTGTGTTATATGGTACCATTACCGTGAATAGCTTTGAAATTGATCTAGCAGCTCAAAACTGAACATTCATGAGGCTTTGTGGGCCATCAACAGCAACAACATCACACTCAACCATAATCTATATTGTTAAAAATCACACAACACCAGGTTATAGTCCAACAGGTTTAATTGGAAGCACACTAGCTTTCGGAGCGACGCTCCTTCGTCAGGTGATTGCCCTGATCACTTGATGAAGGAGCGTCGCTCCGAAAGCTAGTGTGCTTCCAATTAAACCTGTTGGACTATAACCTGGTGTTGTGTGATTTTTAACTTTGTACACCCCAGTCCAACACCGGCATCTCCGAATCATAATCTATATTGTTATCATCAGGCACATATCTCATTCCACCATTACTGTCAAGCCAAGGGTTCAACTCTTGCAAGCCCAGGAGCAACTCCAGGCAGACAGAGAAAAAAGGCACTACTTGCATGCCAAACAGAGGAAGCAGAAAGCAATGGACACAGCCAAAACCAACAGACTAAGTTGCCATTTGTTGCGATGTTACTTTTAAATAAAGAAAGTGTATATCACTGCAGGAAGCAATATCATACAGCATGTGACATCAGGAAGATTTGTGTTGATTTCCTGGCAAGATGTGAATGTTGAGTTCTCCTGTAACTATATATGGTATTGTGAATCTTCAATAAAGATAACCCCAAGTATTTGTTACCATTCATCAATGTGAGATTGGTCGTGAGTCGTGAGTTCATGGAATGCCCTGCCAGTAGCACGAGTCGTGAGTTCATGGAATGCCCTGCCAGTAGCAGTGGTGGACTCTCCCTCATTATGGGCATTTAAGCGGGCATTGGATAGGCATATGGAGGATAGTGGGCTAGTGTAGGTTAGGTGGGCTTGGATCGGCGCAACATCGAGGGCCGAAGGACCTGTACTGCGCTGTATTCTTCTATGTTCTATGTATGTTTGTGGGAAGAACCCAGGTACACAACATAGCGGCAACTATACATTCTTGAAGACCACACACTGTGGAAGTAAAGTTGAAGAGCAACAGTGAATTTCAGAATCATGGCGACTCAATTCTGTACAAAATCCAAAGTCTGGAGCCAGTCCAAAGATCAAGAGAAGTCAAAAACAGAACTGGGATGATGCAAGTAGATACTAAAGTAGCACCAGGATGTAAAAGTATGCTCTGGGATTATTGTTCAGAAAAACAGTGTCTAATTGACTGATGGTACTAGTTTGGTGGTCGGTAATAATATTAAGTTCACTCAGGATGAGTGTGAAGTGGGTTTAGAACCAGGATGACAGGTTGTGAAGCCATTTGGGCATTGTACCCAAGGAAAAACACATGATTCTGGCTACAGTGCCACAGAGCTACACCAATATAAAACCTGGGCTGTGCATGGCAAAGACAAACTACAGGTACAACAAAAGAAACCCAACCCACAATCAACTAGAACAATTTTTTGTTATAATGATATTATAGTTCCAATCATGAATTGGAAAGCCAAAGATCTTCTGAGTGTAAATATTTTTCACCAGTGAATGGAATTATATTTCTTCGATTTATCCATTGCTGCAATGGGCAGACAGGCAGTGGATTAAAGTAGCCAATGGAAACAAGGGGTTGCAGTAAATTAACACATTGGATCTATCTAACAAGAATGGTATGGTATAACAAAATTTAGAGCTGGAAATGTGTTGCTGGAAAAGCGCAGCAGGTCAGGCAGCATCCAGGGAACAGGAGAATCGACGTTTCGGGCATAAGCCCTTCTTTTTGAAGAAGGGCTTATGCCCGAAACGTCGATTCTCCTGTTCCCTGGATGCTGCCTGACCTGCTGCACTTTTCCAGCAACACATTTCCAGCTCTGATCTCCAGCATCTGCAGACCTCACTTTCTCCTATAACAAAATTTAAGCAAGTCATAATGAGGTAAAGTTATAATGACTCAGAGACAAGTTAAAGAGAAGACAGCAGTCTAGAGAGGTATTAGATACTACACTAAAGAGTTGAACCTATCAGATAGAGCCCCAAAAACATGTATCTTGATGAATGGTACTGCCTTCAACAGCCAGGCTATTAGCTTAAAATGGGCCACCAATTCATTGTATTGGTCCAATAGCATTAAAATACAGCCATATGGTAATTCTGCACAGTTCTTGCAGGTTTTCTTGACATAAATAGACCAGCAGAAGCAGAAATACATGAACATAGGGAGCTCACAATTATGACAAAGTCAATAATGTAACATTGGTGGAAAATGTTTGAGCCAGACTGAGCACAGACTCAGCCTGTAAAATGTTTGACCTAGACTATGCAATACAGCTCAGTATCCAGCTCTGGGGAGTTTCACAGTTGATACTACTTTGAGAATTTACAGAGTAAAAGAATACCTTGGGTATCATTACAGAGGAAGGGAGGAAGCAAAGGAGGAAAGGAGAAAGGCAGAAAAATAAAAATCACTTTCTTGACTTCCTTCTGAAGGTGTGATCGCAGAAGTTCAATAGTCTTCTTCAAACCAGCTCATCCTTGATTGGTCTTCATCACTGCTATCTTCAAGTCTTTGTGTGGATCACAGTCCAAAGACTAGCAGTCACAGAGATGTAATTCCATTCCACCAATGTGTTGACTTCGCAAGGAAATAACAAGGAAACACATTTATCATACACGCATTCCAAGAGAACAGGGAACACTACTGAGAATTATACCCTAAATCTCAAGGGACTTTTGGGAGGGGGTGGGTGGGTATTTGGTGAGAAAATAAAGTAAAAATATTAAATATTCATTGTCAAATTTTAGTGGAAGAAAGGGAGAACTGTAAATAACTCAAGGAGATATGTAGTGTGAAGGAAATTAGATGAATACAGTTACTGTGCATGTGGAAGAGGAACTGATACAGTGACATCAGATCACATGGATTTGGAGCTTGGATCTGTAGGGCTCCAGATAAGATGTCCTTTCTTAATACGACACCAGGTTATAGTCTAATAGGTTTATTTGAAACCGGAAGCTTTCGGAGTCCCGCTCCTTCCTCAGGCAGCTTCTGAAGCTCCCCATGACCCCAGGGAGACACAATAAGACAAGGATCAGCTACTGCTGAAGGATCATGAACAAGGTTAATGGTCCACGTTAACTTTTTTGGTCATTTAGAGCAAAGAGATGTCCATGTCCAAGTTATAATATATTTCAAGATCCAGAACCACAAGCTAAAGAATATATTAATGATTGGAGCTTCCATTGCAAAGCCTGAATGGGGGAAGCCTACAGTCTAATTAAGTCATCCTGCTAGAGGCTAGAAACTGGGTAGAACACCTGGGGTTTTTGTGCTTGACATAGAAAAAAATTATAACCTTCACATTTATTGTAAATATACTGAGGCATCACAGAGTGCAACATACTGTGTGGATCAAAATTCAATTTTATTGCACTTTCTGTCATACATAATTTTTAAAAATGCTATGGAATATACTTTATTATGTTTGTGAATTAATTATGTATTGAGGTAAAGAACACCGGCTTAATAAATATGGAAATACAGTTGCCTTGCAGCTGATACAGTATGCACTTAGAGATCAACAAGGAGGATGGACAAAGTTTTCATGGCAATTTACTATGGCTATATACAAGAACTATACACTATATCCTATGAGACAAGAACTGAAATGACTTTAAATTCCTAATGGTGGAGCTCTTCTCCATTAAAAATTAGCAGAGAAAAAAATACTTCTTTCTCCTCCAAGCTCAAAAAATGCATGTTAATTATTACATACCTATATGTGGCTAGATTTCAGAATATGGTGTTATATGTCATCAGTTATTAGAAATTAACCAATTATTGATTAAAGGGTATTTTTCCAATCAGTGTTTCAAGTTGATGGTACAGATCGGCATCTCAGCTGCATACTGCATACGGTTTCACAGTTTACTCACCAGAAAAATTGTAAGAGCAGAAAATTGCCGCAAAATAAACTTAATTATAATGGAATGTTTGCCATGATTTTTTAAAATTCTTGTTTTCTGTTCAGATAATGTAGATACTGTTTCATTTAGTTCCATTTTGCAGTCACCAAATATTTTAAGTATTGAGGATTTTTCTTCATCTTTAAATTGTTTTACACTAATTAAACAAATTGTGCACTGTTGAAAAGAAAATTCAACTTTTTTTTAATGAGGCAAAGTTTCCACTTAAGAATGAATTTACCTCAGTTCCTTTCTTTCTTAATCAGGAATCCAACAGTGTAATTTCACGGTCTGTAGTTTTATTTAATTTTCGAACTATAAAAAAGATAGACAATGGATCGAGCTGTTTTATTTATTCAAAATCAGCTCACATGAGTTAATAATGGATCAATATTTGTCCTTCACTACTCATGGTAGCTTGTTGTATTTGCAGTGTCTACTTGTAGATGATACTGTTGTTACATTAGCTTGGCCCTTGATAGCGATATGGTGGTAGCACCATTAGATTGGAAGAGGGTTTAGGGAGCTGATATAGATATACCTTCTCCCTTTAAAAGTGAGGGGCAAACTCCAAGGCTTCACTCACAGACTGTGTGACATCCGTAGAATTGACATTAACCCCTTCAGAGCCATTTCTTTGCACAACAGCTATCTCTTCCCAAACCTTTGCCCTTTTAAGTAGTCATAAAGTATACCATTGCACTGTTTTGAAGAAGAGCAGGGGTTTTCAAATTGATTTTTGCATTCCTACATTAAAACAACAACAATACTTAAACTAGTTCATAGAGATAAACTCCCACATGTATGCTGATGGCAATAGGTTCAATATTTCACTATCTTATACAATTACTCCTGATTTTTGTGCTATCAGTACATATGTCTGACATCCTGACTTAAATGTGCCTCAATTTCTTACAAATATTTGAAAGCCAATATCTTCAGCCCAACTTGAGATTCTGACATCTCCATCAAAGGCCAATTACAACCATGCCTATAATTTTTCAGTCCATCACTGCTAATACCTCACAGGCCTTTGCCACCTCTACACTTCTATTTGATTGCTCTCCTGGCTATTTCTAAATTTCACTCTTTATATATTTTTTAACCTGGTTTATCCAGGTTAAATTCTGCTGTCTGACCAAATCATGGTTTCCCATTACAGCCATCTTCATTGACCTATTTTTGCTACCATCACTAATTTTCCTCACATGTAAAATTCTTATCATGTTTGTAATTGGTTTAGCTATTACCAATTTCTGTGATTCCATCTTCCTTTTCAAATGGACATCAAATATTCCATTACAATATTTCCAGTAAGAAGGGAGAGTTATTCCACAGAGTCTTGGCAAGTATTTCATCCTTTAATCAACATCACAAAAAGCAGATTTGGTCCTTATCACATTGTTGTCTGTGGATGTTTGCTGTGTGCAAATGAACTGTCATGTTTTCTACATTATAAAACAGTGACAACTACATTATTGAATCTAAAGAACTTTGGCATTCCTAGTGCTCATGAAAGGCACTACATAAAAGCAAATCTCTCTGTTCTGCATAGCTTATGATCCTTTTCAACATCAGATGTATCAATGAAGTTGAATGTTTTGAAACATTGCTCTATTTCTTAGAATCCTGCAAAATATCTTGATGGTGTGCAATACTAAATCGGACAAATTTTATAAAACAAACTGAAAAACTGCAGCTGCTGGAAATCTGAAACAAAAACAGAAATTACTGGAAAATCTCTGAAGAAGGGTCACTGGACCCGAAACACTAACTCTGATTTCTCACCACAGATGCTGCCAAACCTGCTGAGCTTTTCCGGCAATTCCTGGTTTGGCAGCACTAATCTTATATTGGTTCCTTAAATTATTGAATTATTTTATTTGGTTCAAAATGTTTTCAACTCAAAAATAAGATTTGATTATTCTTTACAATACAAGTAAAAAGAAAATCATACAAATCCATTTAGTTGTAAACTACATGTCATTGTGATATCTCTACCATTCACAATTGGATGAATTCACAAAATGCATCAGGATTATTTAACCATGGACTCTTGCACAACAAGTATCTTTTGAATCCACTCACTGAATATATTAGAGTATTTTCACAAAGTATGCTTATCTTGTATGTACAATGCCTAACAGGAAATCAGATAAACATAAGTACACAACAGATCTAAGAAATAAATATGTGGACAATAAACAGCTGTGATATACACAGTATCTATTTAATCATTGCACAATGAGTGTCACTTTTTCTGAATCAGTTATTTTTAAAAACTCAATAATAATTCTTTGCGCCAATTGAAACGTGCTGAAAACGTCTTTCCACAAATAACTACAGAACTGTCTCAAATCTGTTTATAATTAAACGTTAAGTTGAATTTCAATTGACATATGTGTCTAATGCATTTTGGTTATGGAGTACAGAACAGATATTTCACGTTCTTTGCTGTAGCAATTTTTATACTGTCCTCTGTTTTAAGTTTCTCATTGATCAATTTGTGGAATCATTTTTACAACACAATAGTTAAATATATGGATAAATAATTATGCTTATTGACAATACTAAAAAAAGCTGCAGGGTTCGCTATAATAATTATATGCAAACTTAATATATGTTTACATTAAAATCCTTATCTGCAAGCATATTCAATATACATAATTTTACTCTCTATTCTCACTTTTTCTGTCACATGATCCTATATCCCTACTTCTAACAAAAACTGTCAAAATACACAAATTGGGCAGGAATGTTTGCCTTCGAAATAGGAATCACAATGGAGAAAATTAGCCAGCAACACTATCCTATTTCCTTGCATGGCAGGGCCATTAGCATTTTTAGGGTGAGTCTAAATTAGAGCCGTGTATCCTCAAGCAGGCCGAAGGTGGGAACACAGAGCAGTAGATATTGAGACAACCAAGCTAGAATATCCACTTTGGTTTACTGGACAACACCCTGCTCTACACATGAATGCAGGGCATCTTAGCCCTCACCCATACTTCAAAAGCTTATCCCTCAAACACTACCATTCCTCACCTACCATAATCAATCCATATATTCCTGTCCATGATTTCTCTGTAGCCGCAATGCCAACATACTCATCATCAACTATTCAAATAGATAGAAAACATCAACTCTACAATAATATGGGCATTTTTTGAGGTGCTCATGACACTGTCAAAATGGGGAGAAAGTGAGGTCTGCAGATGCTGGAGATCAAAGTTGAAACTTTATTGCTGGAACAGCACAGCAGGTCAGGCAGCATCCAGGGAACAGGAGATTCGACGTTTCGGGCACAGGCCCTTCTTCAGGAATGAGCAGAGAGTGTTCAGCAGGAGAAGATAAAAGGTAGGGAGGAGGGACTTGGAGGAGGGGAGTTGGAAATGTGATAGGTGGAAAGAGGTCAAGGTGAGGGTGATAGAAAGGAGTAGGATGGAGGCGGAGAGGTCAACAAGAAGACTGCAGGTCAGGAAGGCGACGTGGTCGACGGTGCCCTCCACCGCATCTCCTCCACTTCCAACTCCCCTCCTCCAAGTCCCTCCTCCCTACCTTTTATCTTCTCCTGCTGAACACTCTCTGCTCATTCCTGAAGAAGGGCCTGTGCCCGAAACGTCGAATCTCCTGTTCCCTAGATGCTGCCTGACCTGCTGTGCTGTTCCA
>NC_057712.1:74654490-74683350 GCF_004010195.1 Chiloscyllium plagiosum
GTGTGTGTGTGTGTATACGTGTGTGTGTGAAACAGAAAGAGAGTGGGTGTGTGTGTATGTGTTGTGTGGGGAGGGGATAATTTATTCAACACTCAGAGACCTTTATCTGATCATTGACGCACATGGAAGACAGTACCGTTCAGCACTGATGCACTCTGAATTAGCGTGACTCACTACTTGAACCCTGAACGCTGATTTACAATATTGTGGGCAAAATGCCTCTTTAGAAAGTTCTAATCTGGGTTGATACCCCAGTGTAGTCCTGAGCAGGGGTGTGCAGTCAGAGGCGAATTGTTAAGAAAAAAGGTCGCATCTATCTGGCATGGTAGCTCAGTGGTTAGCACTGCTGTCTCACAGCACCAGGGTATTGCATTTGATTCTACCGTTGGGCGACAGTACATTCTCCCCATGTCTGTGTGGGTTTCCTCTGGGTGCTCAGGTTTCCTCCCACAATCCAAAGACATGCAGGGTACGTGAACTGGTCATGCTAAATTGTCATAATGTTCAGGTTAGGTGCATTAGTCACGGGTAAGTATAGGATAATAGGATAGGGGAATGGATCTTCAGAAGATTGGTGTGGATTTGTTGAGCTGAAGGGCCTGTTTCCACACTGTAGGGATTCTATGATTCTATCCTCTCAAGTGGAGGGAGAAGATACCATAGCACAATTTTAAAGAATAGTAAGGGAGTTAACCCTGGAGTCCTGACCAATCAACATTGCAAAAGCAGGTCACTTGGCAACTATCATATTGCTGTTTGTGGGAGCTTATTGTGCCCTGTTTCATTGGCTGAGTAAAAAAAATTTCATTGACCGTAATGAGCCTTGCTGAGGTTCATACAAATGTGACTTTCTTTCTTTATGTATTCTATTTATTCATTAACAACTTCACTGAGGGGTGGCACTACAAACAATCCATCTCTACCTTAATGATATTGTTGCATTACCTTGTAAGATTGACACCCAAATCTTCCCATCGCAGATATAAAGGTCTTTCTTGAAAACATCAAACCAGAGACGGCTGGCTTCAGTCTCAGTGCAGGGTGGGTGGCTTCCAATTGTCACCTTCATGTCTGTTTCTGATTTCAACACAAGAGGAGATCAACAACGTTCGTATTTACCAGAGACGAGTCATTGAGTTAGACACTGTGTGGCTTCACTATGGCTAGGAGAAAGTGAGGTCTGCAGATGCTGGAGATCAGAGCTGAAAATTTCATTTCCCCTCCTCCCACCTTGTCTCAGTCAAATCCATCGAACTCAGCACCGCCTTCCTAACCTGCAATCTTCTTCCCGACCTCTCCGCCCCCACCCCAGTCTGGCCTATCACCCTCACCTTGACCTCTTTCCACCTATCACATTTCCGACGCCCCTCCCCCAAGTCCCTCCTCCCTACCTTTTATCTTAGCCTGCTGGACAAACTTTCCTCATTCCTGAAGAAGGGTTTATGCCCGAAACGTCGATTCTCCTGTTCCCTGGATGCTGCCTGACCTGCTGCGCTTTTCCAGCAACACATTCCAATCCAGTGAGGGAAGTTGGAAGATTTAAGCTGCTATCTTTTTGACGAGAGCCTACTAAGTGAAGGCCTGTCTGTCCTCTAATGTAGACATAGAAGAGCCAATGGCACTATTTTTAATAAGAGTTATAGATACATAGAAAACACAGTAAGATTTCATGCACAGAAGGTAGTCGTCTGGCACATTATGTCCATACCAGTCGATGAATACCTCGTCACACTAATCCCACTCTCCAAATTTTGATTCCTAAACCCATTGACTGTTCCACCGCATGTTTTAATGTGATTATGGTTTTTGCCTGTATTACCCTTTGAACTCGTGGGTTCCAGAACCTCACCACTGATGAGAAAGTTGTTCCAGGTGTCATAGTCAATATTTTTTCAATAATTAGTACAGCATTTCTTTTTGTGGGAGCTTGCTACATGTAAATTGCCTGCTATGTGTCAACACTGACTGTACTTCCAAAGTACTTTATTGGCTGTAAAGCATTTTGGATCTTTCTGTGGCCATAACAGTTACTATATAAATGCAATTTAATTTTAATAACTCAATAGTTACTCATAGAAATCTAATGTTATATCACTGGGATGCTTTTTTGCCATTATTATGGCAATAATGTTTTTTTCAAATTTAAAAAAAAGTTATGATATTTCAGCTACTTTAATCCCATGTGTATCACTGATGATTTGTATTTACTCTGTGGAAATTTTAATTGAGTAGAAGATTTTACTGCATTTTACTTTCTGATTTGCTGTTTGAGAATACTTCAGTGTAATTGGCTGCCAACTCCCTGCGGTGATATCACTGTTACTGTATGCCTAGTGTTTGTCTTGATCTTGCACATATCAAGAAAGGGAAACTTCATGCCTCAGAGATCACTAGATAGCAGAAAATCCCTTTAATACTTCAAAGTACTCTTTTGGTATGATCCTAGATATTGAATATTGTTAGATATTATTACTGGAGCGAATCATAGATTTACATTTAAATAGTTCCCATTTCTGTCTTTGTTCACTCCTTTCCTCAGCAATATTTTGTGTTTGATTTTGTCTACTTTCTGTGGTTTTATTTACCCTAATGAAGAAGAGCATATCTTCTCAACATCACAACTATTGATCTCACCCTGCTTGGCTGTTGTATGGAACCCCCTACGTGTTAACCCCTTAAAGCCAAATACATAACAATATTGTCAAATTTGATGGAATTTTAATGCATTTACTTTAGGGGAAATTTGGCATGTTAATATGCTGCAGTTTTTCTTATCTGCGATGTTTTGTGTTATGTTGCTGAAAATATTACTGATGAAATACTTAGCAGTTGTAGTAAAATCATGCGTATACTTAGGATGAAGAAGATTATGAGTACCACATATGCTTGGTCCAGTTCTTGTTGGATTCATTTGGATATCAAAGTTGAAACTTTATTGCTGGAACAGCACAGCAGGTCAGGCAGCATCCAGGGAACAGGAGATTCGACGTTTCGGGCACAGGCCCTTCTTCAGGAATGAGCAGAGAGTGTTCAGCAGGAGAAGATAAAAGGTAGGGAGGAGGGACTTGGAGGAGGGGAGTTGGAAGTGGAGGAGATGCGGTGGAGGGCACCGTCGACCACGTCGCCTTCCTGACCTGCAGTCTTCTTGTTGACCTCTCCGCCTCCATCCTACTCTGACCTATAAGATAAAAGGTAGGGAGGAGGGACCTATCACATTTCCAACTCCCCTCCTCCAAGTCCCTCCTCCCTACCTTTTATCTTCTCCTGCTGAACACTCTCTGCTCATTCCTGAAGAAGGGCCTGTGCCCGAAACGTCGAATCTCCTGTTCCCTGGATGCTGCCTGACCTGCTGTGCTGTTCCAGCAATAAAGTTTCAACTGTCAAAATGGCCAACAGCCAGTTATTCAAAATTCACTTTAAAAGAGTGTCCTAATGTTTTTAGGAGCTCAAAATCTGTAATTCAAGCATAACCATTCAAACTCTGCTTTGGAAAAATCGAAATGTCAGAAATTGGTCATTAAACTATCAAAAAAAAAACAAATAGCCAAGCAAAAAACTATTTCAAAAAACATAATTTGCCAAATGACATTATAAACTGTCAATCAGTTTTAAAAGTTGTAGCAATAACCAAAGGTGAGCTGCATCAATTAGCGTGGTTTGGAGATTAGCCAAGTATTTTTAATGAGATTCAACTGTGCGACTGCAGTGAAAAAAATTTTGCAACATTAAGTTAAACTTTTGGAGAAGCCAGACCAGATGGTCATTTGTTGGCCAGTTTTTTTTTGTCCCAAATTTGAAGAGATAAAGTCTTGGAGTCAGAGTTGTACAGCCCGGAAACAGACCCTTCGGTCCAACTCATCCATGTCAACCAGATATCGTAACCTAATCTAGTCCCATTTGCCAGCACTTGGCCCATATCCCTCTAAACTCTTCCTATTCCCATCCAGATGCCTTTTAAATGCTGCAATCATACTAGCTTCCACCACTTCCTCTGGCAGCTCATTCCATACACGTACCACCCTCTGTGTGAAAGAATTGTCACTTAGGTCTCTTTTACATATTTCCTCTCTCACCCTAAAACTATGCCCTATAGTTTTGGACTCCCCCACCCTAGGGAAAATACTTTGTCTATTTATCCTATCCATGTCCTTCATGATTTTATAAACCTCTATAAGGTCATCCCTCAGCCACCAACACTCCAGGGAAAAATAGTCCCAGCCTATTTAGCCTCACCCTGTAGCTCAAATCCTCCAACCCTGGCAACATTCTTGTAAATCGTTTCTGAACCCATTCAAGTTTTACAATAGCTGGGCTGCCAAAAAGGTTAGCTTTCCATTAAGCTATATCATAGATTTAACAGATGGCTTGACTATCAAATAATGTAAAGATAATAACACAAGATTCAACTGATCCATTAAAATCTGAAATTGAATGCTCTGAGTGCAGAATAGCACTTTAATCACTAGTTAATCAATTCTAATACATCTGAACCCTTCCACAATTCTGATCTTTTTAAGAATAACACCCAGACTTCAGTTATTGTATAAAAAATACTCACGAGTTATCGTACAACATCTAACTATGATATGCGAATTTGGCAACTTCTTTTAAAGTTGCTTTTAAATGTCAAATCAAACACTCCCTATTCTCCCCAAATCCTCTGACCCAGCATGGACCACATTCTTTACAGGTCTTCCAAGTGGCAGCAAACTATGAAATTTGTTAGGGCTCTGGAATTAGCATACCCACAGCAAAGCCACTGGTATCAGGACGTTAAGTGTGAGATCACAGCCTTTATGCTTTCCAGTGCACTTGAAAATTGCAAAAGTAGGGATTGGGGTTAGACATTCTAGAACTGGAACGTCCATCTCTTTATCCATCAGCTGAAGTCCTGATGAAGGGCTTTTGCCTAAAACACCGATTTTCCTGCTCCTCAGATGCTGCCTGACCTGCTGTGCTTTTCCAGCACCACTCTAATCTAGACCCCAGAAGTCTGTTTGCATTTCACTGTTTGCACACACTAAACCATTATGTTGGCATTTCACCCTGATATTTCAGTTTTATACATTTACGTTGTTATGCCTGTTACAAGAGAAAGACCAAAGACTAAAACATTATTCTTGTTTCCTACAGTGCTTTGTTTTGCAAAACTCACATTATTCAATGGAATTCAGAGCAGAATCTATTGTTTTAAAAGAGAATTGAACAGCCTGGACACCTATCCAATTATTCTATATAACCCTGTTGCTTTTGAACTGATGCCCCTGTCTATATTATGCCCCAGTATATATTAATATATTAATGGCCCTGAAAATTCGTGAAGGGTGTGAGCATGGTGGTTATACTCACCATGGAACTCTGTTTCAGCCTCTACAGTAGTTGACACTTCACAACTGTGGGTCTCAACAGTGCAATAGTGAATGTGCAATATCTTCACTGAGTACCCTAAGTATGAATGCATAAGGTCAGCCAAAGCATGCATGCCAGGTCTTCATTGCAGAAGTTCCAGTTTATCAACAGATTCTTTAAATATGTGTTAAATTCTGTCCTCATCTTGTTTGGAATTCAGGTATTATAAGTCAGAACATTATCTGTCTCATCTCATTGTTTGCATTGTTCTCCAGCCTTACTCTATATATGCTCTTTTTCATTTATATGTGGGATATAGGCATCACTGTCTAGGCCAGCATTTATTGCCCATTCCCATTTGCCCACAGGGCAGTTAAGAGTTAAACACACTGTTGTGGATCTGGAGTCATGTGTACATCAGACCATGTAAGGATGGTGGATCTGGATTAGCTTTTTCACAACAATTGACAGTGGTCTCATTGTCATAATTATCTTCTTGATTCCAGATTTGTTTATTGAATTTAATATCCACCATCTGCCATGGTAGGATTTGATCACAGTTCCCCACGTGTTTACTTGGATCAGTGGTTAGCACTAGAGCCTCACAGCACCAGAGACTCTGATCCAATTCTAGCCTCGGGCAACTGTTTGCATGGAGTTTGCACATTCTTCCTGTGTCTGTATGCGTTTCTTCGGAGTGCACCGGTTTCCTCCTACAATCCAAAGGTGTGCAGGTTAGATGAATTGGCCATGTTAAATTGCCTGTAGTGTTCAGTGATGTGTAGGTTAAGGGCATTAGTCAGGGGTAAATATAAGGTAGGGCAATGGGTCCGGTTGGGTTATTCTTTGGAGGATTGGTGTGGACTTGATTGCTATTGTGGAAAGCAATTATCCAACAATCCAAGAATCATAGAGGACCCAAATGAAAGTTTAGTGATGTTGGTGGAAGGGGCTGGGTGTTTGACAGCTTGGCCATCATAGGGAGGGAATGATAAGAAGGTCAGAAACAAGGGTGACCCTCATCAAGCATCAAATGCCTGATATCTAGCCCTTGATCAGGCACTAAATGTCCTTGATTAATGAGCTATTCCCTTTTTAAGCAACAATAGGAATTGGACCACTTATGGGCCTCCTCAGCATCAGGAGGTCAAACTTAACCCACGTCATGAGAACGTAATGTCTGTGGCGCCTAGGAGGTAGTAGGGTTTATGTACATCACCATGTTGTCTAACCTCACCTCCAATCTCGCTAGTGCTGCAGCTGATGAATCTGTCCAATTTACACTTAGACTAGTGAAACAAGAACTTCCAACTCATTGCCCCTTTTCAGCATGGCTCTGTCCATATCAATGAGTCTTCTTTGGAAAGATTAATTTTCACCCACCTCACAGAGGTAAATGAACTCCCTCATAAAAACTTAGTAATTTTGAGTTCTGCTGATGTTTACAGTTATTGTAAGCAAAATCAGGGTCAATATATCTTTGTAACAACAGAAGATGCCAATTTACTTCTTCTACATTCTAACAAAATTAAGAGAGGCAATACATTCTATTGCATTGCTATTAGCTGCTTCCAAGTAATCGCTCTTTAAAGAGAATATAAATGTTAAGGACATAATGATTATAAGGTGCAACACTGATACTAGCAGTCACAGCTGACACTCGCAGTTTTGATTGTGTGGAGAGGATGCAGCAACCTGTGTTAAAGGCCTATATTGCAGAATTCAGAATAACATACAATAGTGCGTATATAAAGAAGTTTGCTAGAACTTGTATCTCAGACAATGGTCATTCTAGATAAGGCAGCACACATATGTGTATAAGGGGGTAGTCTCTCTGCAGTGCAGCAGTGAATCCAGAGTCCCAAATTTCATGATTCTCCCATAAGCACAGATTAACTCAGGGTTGTATCAGTAGGGCAACTCAAGCTCATCTAAAAGTAACAAATATTTCAGTGATTCTGGTTTATGGCACTGAAGTATACACCTCGTGAAGAAAAGCACCGATGCTAGATGAATTGCAGAATGGCAGAGATCCATTGTTACATCTTAGAATCCCTACAGTGTGAAAGCAAACCATTTGGCCCATCAAGTCCACGCCGACCCACTGAAGAGCATCCTGCTCAGTCCTACTCTCCGAATCTATCCATATAACCCGCATTTCTCATGGCTAATCCACCTGACCTGCACATCCCAGGACACTGAGGACAATTTAGCATGGCCATTTCACCTAACCTACACATCTTTGTGACTGTGGGAGGAAACTGGAGCACCCAGAGGAAACCTACGCAGACATGAGGAGAATGAGCAAACTCCACACAGACAGTTGCTCAAAGGTAGAATAGAACCAGGGTCCCTAGCACTGTGAGGCAGCATTGCTAACCACTGGGCCACTGTGATGCCCCCAGCTCAGATCAGCTAAATGCAAAATGGCTAAATAAGAGGATAAATGCCATGTCATAGAGTCATACAGCACAGAAACGGACACTTCATTACAAGCAGTCCATGCTGATCATGATCCCAAACTCAACTTGTCCAACCTGCCTGCTCCTGGCCCATATTCCTCCAAACCTTTCCTATTCATGTGCTTATCCAAATGTCTTCTAAAAGTTGTATTTGTATCACTCCCTCAGGAAGTTCATTTCACATTCAAACCACCCTCTTTATAAAAAATATTCCCCTCTCTCCTCTCACCTTAAAAATATGCCCCCTCGTCTTGAATTCCACCATCCTTGGGACAAGACAATTACTATTAACTCTGCCTATACCCCTCATGATATTATAAACTTCCAAAAGGTTGCCTTTCAACCTCCTACATTCCAGTGAAAAAAAGTCCCATCCTTCATCATTACTACAATTTTTAAAAAACACAATATTTATATGACAAAATAGCAATGCAAGCATATAAAGTTTAGTCCTCAATTCAATGACCATGTTTTAAAAACTGTCAGATTTTAAACGCCTTTTCTGAAGGCTAAAGGAGGCTTATTGACAATAAAACCAATAACACTAAGCTATTGCCCAAGGTCAAAAGTTGAGGTAATTTTGATAGCCATTAGCAAATAGTTTAAGGACATTCTTGGAGACAGCATCATTTCTCTTATCAGCAGATAGGCACTGGAAGACCACAATGTCAGACAATGACATCATAGATCAGCAATGTATAAATATTGATGGCAGAGTAATACAGTTGTGCATAAGTAGTGGTGAGAGTTGTGAAAACCTATTTTATAAAATATTAAGTAGCGAAGTATTATTGCAAAATCAGGACCCATCCTGTCAAATTCGGAATAATAACAGATAAGTCCAGAAAATTCAGTGTAATATTTTGTTTAACAGTTTGCTTGATATGCACTGCATGGAATAGAACATTTTTATGTAGATCACATACCTGAGAATATTTAAAGTTTAATACAGATTTCCTCCAAGACTCAGTATGATTGTATTAAGAGAAATTTCAAATCTGTCACCAAAATGGGAATGACATGCTAATTTAGGATGTATGTATTGTGGACATATTTGGAGTGACATGAGATTTCCCAGCACTTTTTAGCATCAGAATTCTATATCCTTCTGCTGTGAAACATCTCTGTAAGCTTCTCCAGCCAGTGATATTTCTAAACATTTTTTAGGAAATCACTAATTATTGTGACAAATGCACATAGCTTTCTTTTAGCTTATTAAAATCCCAACTTTTTATCAAATATAATTTTTATTGTTATTCTTCCATTATAACATTTCCTTAAAACTGTTAGCTCACTTGAGACCTGAAGGGAAAAAAATGTTTTGAAATGAAGGGCTGAGGGCTTCAATGAATGTCACTTCAGCAACCCAAGGGGTAAAGGCCACTGGTTTACCAACTACAACCTGCAAACATTGCAATCAATGATTGATTATAACATTGAGCTAATGAGTTCAATAGAAGTCTAGGCCATTTGAGCCACCTTGACAAGGCAAGCAAACTCTGATGTGAGAAACATTAGCAGTCTCTATGGCAAATAAATTTTGCTTGTCTGGGGGTGTGGAGTTGTGTAATTCCAAGTCATCGACCTAACCTGTAATTATTTCACTCAGCTTCTTGGCTGCCATTTTACGATGGCATTCTATTTCTAATTTTTTACAAGGAAAGTTACGACTTTGGCGCTTTCCGAAAGAGATCATCATGGCTGTTAAATGAGTGTGAACTTTGTTTACTTCTGTTTGGTTCAATGACCTCTGGAGGCTGCTGATGTTAACTATGGATTGTTTATTGATAAATAATGAAGCACATCTGTACTCAATAACTTTCACTAACATACAATTCTTCATGCTCTGTAGATGCATTTTGCAAAAGGGTTTATTCACAGAAACTGAGAATCTTTGGTGTCACATGGGTCTCCTACAAATCGAGGTCAAACCTGCTAATGTAAAGTTCTGGTTAAATATTGTCTCACAGTTTGCGTTATGCCTTCTGTTGCTTTTACACTAAAGGCTGTGCAATTGTTAAAACCAGTATTTACTCAGCAATTAAACTTTCTTAGCTTCAGGATTTTGCACTCATTACACTTAAAACCATCTGTTCCAGTTTGATGACTGCTATTTTTTTCTGCAATTGGCTGATAAGCAACTGTCCCAGAATACCTTTCCGTCAGTGATTCGGTCAAGGTGATCCTTATTTTCTAAAATTTTACACATTACTGGTTGACAAATATTTTGCTTACAAATGTGAGACTAGTAGTTTAGTTTGTGCAGGATAAGTTGTGAAAAATTCATCCAGCAGCATTTGAAAATTATACTTCCCTTAATAAAAACAACATTCAATTGATTATTTATTAAAACATTTTATTAGGCACGCATTAATGGCTCTTGGACAACTTGGGCTTGGTTAACTCAGTTGATTGGATAGTTGGTTTATAATACAGAGAGATGCTAACAGCACATGTACAATTCCCATTCTGGTTGAGGTTTCCTATGAAGGACCAAATTTCTAATCCTCTCCCTTTGCCTGAAGCACGGTGACCTTCAGGTCAAACCACCACCAGTCATCTCTCTCCAGTGAGATATCAGCCCTCTTAGGATATGGCTACTTTACCATGGATGACTATTTTGAATAGAATTTGAATTAAGTTGCCTGTTCAGCGCACATGCTAGTCAAACAAAAGGCCCCCTTAAATATCGAAGAAATAAATGTTCAAATAAAGAAATATTTAGAAGGGGAAAATCCTCAGATAGTGCCAAGCAGAAGGCAAATTCTTCCTCCACCTCTCGTCTTCAACATTTTTGTAGTGGTGGGATTGGAATAGACCAGACAATGGGAAAGGAGATTATGGCAATTAATTAAATTTATTTGAGTCCTCATTAAGTAGATTTGAAGGATGTGAAGTGGAGTTTTCAAGTGTGTCTCCAGATTCCCACATCAAGCAGAATTTAATTTAGATGCCTGTGCCTGGAGGATTGCATATAATGCTATTTAGAGGCCCAGTGCTCAAAATAGGCCTAGAGACCTTCCCTGACTGCCTGAGTGAGATGGTAGCCACGGACGGTCCCTGTAGAGAGAGGGAAAGAGAGAGGTCCCCCTCTCCATTCTGCAATGGTATCCTGCTGCTGAAACTCTTTAATGGAGATTGTTAATCAGCCTATTCAGATGTGTTATGACAGACTCTGAAGCAGATGGCACTTGAACCTGGGCCTTCTGGCTCAGAGGTAAAGACACTACCACTGTGCCACATACCCTAAATGCCTCCTGTACCTGGTATTCCCAGGCGGTTTTCCATCCCATGTTACCTAGGCCTGAGTTTGTTTAGTTTCCATAATCAAATTAAAGGATTTTTTTAAAAAATCAGACAGCAAGTGCCTCCCTGCCAAAAACCCTGTCTCCCTTTTTTATCCTTCATTGTGGCTTGCTGCTTCCCTCAGACTGGAAAAGTTTCTGACTCACCCTCCAGTTTTTGAGAGTCTGCCCAGTTCTGTCCCTTAGACAGAGGATCTGCCTCCAACAACTAAGTAGAGCTGACATGAAAATCACAATGTGTGACTGTTTCCTCCTGATGCTATTTGACCCACAGAAACTTGCATCTGCGAAAAGAAAAATGAACAGCCCTTGCACTGAAGATGAAGAGCAATGTGCTACAAAGTAAAGAAAAATTTAAACCACTTGGTCTAACTCTACAGTTTCTGAATGCTACTTCTCCTGAGAAAATCTAGCCCCTTTTCTGCGGATAACCTTTTGTTCTCCGGTTCTTTAGTTGGAGATGAGGTGAGGTGAATGAATAGACTGAGATGTCTGTGCTCTAATAATTCCTCTTTCCTTCAAAATTAGATATGGCTTATTTTTGTCTGGCCCCAGCAAAGACCTAAAATCTAGCACAATAAAGGATCAACTTCCACATTAATTCTGATTATCTTCAAATTGCTTTCATGTGAACTACCACTAAGTTTTGGATGAGCAGAAAACTGTATCCAGAAAACATTAGCAGCGGTCATTACCATAAACTCCACTCTAACTGCTATTATCTCATGGTAATCTGTGTTAATCAGATTGTTTGAATACAGATCCTGCCCACCTCTACACCTTTGTATCATCTGCTGTTGACATTCATAATTTGTGCCTTTATTATCTCTGGACTTGACTATTTCAATGCATTCATGGTCAGACTCCCATTTTTCATGTTCTACAGGTATCATGCACCAAATGATGCACTGCTCACATTCTAAGCAGTTCAATAAAAGCCAATTACTGCAGATGCAAGAAATCTGGAACAAAGAGACTACTGGAAAATCTCAGCAGATATGACAGTATCTGTGGTTAACAATGTATTTCAGACAAACTCATGGAAGGGTCTAAGGCCTTGAATAATGCCCAATCTACCTGAGGTTTCCCCAGTAGGGTAAGGTGTCTTAAATATTTGAGCCATCATCACACATTGTTATTTTGCAGTAATCAAGAGTGGTGCTCTCCACTAATAGAAAGCTGCCATCAAGCCAAAAAGACTTTCTATCAACCAGACAAATGAATTATATGGTATAATAATATGGATTTCAGCAATGATGTGATTCTATGTGAGTCAGTCATACATTTCAACAGCTAGTGGATTGTATCAAACAATGTGAGGTGATGACCTAGCGGTATTATCACTGAACTGTTAATCCAGAGATCCAGCTAATATTGTGGGGATCTAGGTTTGAATCCCACCAAGGAAGATGGTGTAACTTGAATCTGATTTTTTTTTAAAAGTCTGGAATTAAGAGTCCAATGACCATGAATCCATTGTCGCTTGTTGGAAAAACCCATCTGGTTCACTAATATCCTTTAGGGAAAGAAACTGCCATTCTTATGTGGTCTGGCCTACATGTCATTCCAGACTTACAGCAATGTGGTTGACTCTGGGTAATTAGGGATTGGCTATAAATGCTAACCTGGTCAGTGATGCCCTCATCCAGTGAATGAAATTAAAAAGAAAATTTTCTTTTGACACTCTGCAGCTTAGAAGCTTGGTGGCTATGCTCAACCAGCCCATGCATGCACAATCAGAATAGTGTCAAATATTATGTATGATTCAGCTGGAAGACTTATTAAATTGCCCCGACTGTGCTGAAAATTGAACTAATTTAACATGAAGATTGCATTGTGATTCACTTGTGCAAACTAGAAGCTATATTCACTCTGATCTGCCCTGTCCTTCACAGTGCAAATTTTTCATGAAGAAAAGGGTTGTGGAGACTACTAATCCATACTGTTTTCCCATCATAACATCTTGATCATAGTCATCTTGTCTATATTGAATTTAATTAGCTAACAGTTCCTGTTGTATCAATTTACCAACTGTAGTCCAACCACTTAATTTACTTCTAAAAATTCTTTACTTTCTACAGATGGTTTTCTTGCATATCAGTCCTGATAAAAAAGAATAATTTGATGTCTCTTTATAGAAGTATTGAAGTTCTGTACAACACAGCACTTACTTAAACTTATTGTTCATTTTATTGTGCCTTCTTCCTTCAGCTCACTCTAGGTGATCATGAACTCAGCAACCCAGGCTTCACACTCAGCATTCTGAATGCCAACATCCAATCTTCCTTTAAGACTGCATTTTAAATTCACCTTTTTGATCATACTTACAGTCAGCTCTTAATATTTCCTCCTGTGGTACTGTCTCCATTTTTTAAAAATCTAATTCAGTTTGTGACATATCATGAAACCTTTTGTGTGTTAGCCATTATGTAAACTTAAATTATTGCTGAAATGTCAATAGTAGTGACGCTGTACTCCCTGCTCCAGAGTAACATGTATTTTCTTCCCGGATATGCAAAAGAAATTCTGAAACCAAAAGGTCAATCCAAGTATTAATTAATTTCGGCACAGTTCCTGTCTGAGATTTATGGAACATCTGGTTCTCAGAGTACTAAACACTTCACATCTCTTTGCTTTTGTGACTAGTGGATTGTACATTAACTGTCTATTTATTCAGTGATATCACTCTAACATTGTCCAATACAGAAACCAAATAATTACTATCATAGCACAAAGGAGATAAAACTAGAATATTAGATAAGATGCACAGTTCCGATTTATCAGCAGGTCTTGCTTGTTTCACTTTAATCACATAATGTCATAGACTTTTCATGAGCCTTTGATCCATTACTTCGGTCAATTTGTTCATTTATTAGATATAACTAAAATAATGTCCTTATAATCTTCTAAGTAACAAGTTATCAATGTTAGCAATCAATCACAATTATTTTATGTTTTAAAAATTTAACAAGTAAATTGAGAAATTGAGGTGTCTGGACTCGTTCTCTAGATTTAACAGAAATTACATCTAATCTCATTGAAGCATGCAAAAGTCCTGCAGGGCTTGACAGGACTGATGCAGGAAGGAATTTTCTTGAACCAAGGGACACTGTGTGTGAATAAAAGGTGGGCCATTTAAGACTGAGATGAAGACAATAGTCTTGATTCAGAGGAATTCTCTCACCTCAGAAGGCTATCGTGGGATATGGGAACAGTATAAGAAAATGACATTTATTTCAAAGCTCAATCAATTTAATGTTGGTGCAGACAAATGGCCCGCTCATGCTCCTAAATTGATGGACTCTTCCATGAGTTTTCTTAGTTGCATGCTGTGATTGCAGAAATAGCTGGCACTAGGGATAATAATAAAATTAAAAATACCTATGTCATATTGTTAATGACACTCAAGGAAGGAAAGCTTGCCAGGATGTTCAAAAACCAAGATAAGTCACTTAGCTGCATCAATCAGAATACAGCTTACATTTATGTACTCACCTTGCAAATGCAACTTATAATGATCAGAGCATATATTCATTTCAGAAGTTGGGATAGCAGGGTGACATATATAGATTGGGCCATCTGCTGCAAGGATAGCAGCAGTACCGCAGCTATGATATGACCCATGGCTGATAAATTCTGCAAACCCTGGTGTGCAACTGCTGTCGGAAATGGAACTCCACTATCTTGAAAGGCTGCTGGAAAACCTACCCAGGGTCGTGTGGTGTGGAGTAGTAAACCTACCATACTTGTTACCACCCATTTCCACCTTGGCTACATAAAACAGTAGAACCATAGAATCCCTACAGTCTGGAAACAGGCCCTTTGGCCCACCAACCCTCTAAAGAGTAACCCTCCCAGACCCATTCCCCCTACTTAATGCACCTAACCTAGGCATCCCTGAACAATTTAACATGGCTAATTTACCTAACCTGCACGTCATTGGACTATGGGAGGAATCCAGAGTATCCAGTGGAAACCCACAGAGACACAAGCAGAATGTGCAAACTCCATACAGATAGCCATCCAAGGCTGGAATCGAACCCAGGTCCCTGCTACTGTGAGGTAGCAGATCTATCCACTGTGCCAACCACAAAGTAGTCAAGCGCTATCACGTCACTCATACTTGATTTTTAGATTTTCTTTTCTGAAATTACATGTGTCTTCTTTATTCTTCAGTTCTTCAGCCATAAAAAAGCTGATTGCACGATTAAATAGCATAAAATCGTAAAATTCCTACATTGCAAATGGAGGCCATTCATAGAGTCATAGAGATGTACAGCACAGAAACAGACCCTTCGGTCCAACTTGTCCATGCCGACCAGATATCCCAACCCAATCTAGTCCCACCTTCCAGCACCCAGCTCATATCTCTCCAAACCCTTCCTATTCATATACCCATCCAAATGCCTTTTACATGTTGCAATTGTACCAGCCTCCACCACTTCCTGTGGCAGCTCATTCTATACATGTACCAACCTCTGAGTAAAAAGGTTGCCCCTAAGATCTCTTGCGTATCTTTCTCGTCTCACCCTAAATCTATGCCCTCTAGTTCTGGACTCCCCCACCCCAGGGAAGAGACTTGGTCTGTTTATTTTATCCATAAACCCCCATGATTTTATAAACTCTATAAGATCACCCCTCAGCCACCGATGTTCCAGGGTAAACAACCTTGGCCTATTCAACCTCTCCCGATAGCTCAAATCCTCCAACCCGCGCAATATCCTTGTAAATCTTTTCTGAACCCTTTCAAGTTTCACATCTTTCTGATAGGATGGAGACCAGAATTGCACACAATATTCCAACAGTGGCCTAACCAATGTCCACAACATGATCTCCCAACTGCTGTACTCAATACTCTGACCAATAAAGGAAAGCATACCAAATGCCTTCTTCACTATCCCATCTACCTGCGACTCCACTTTCAAGGAGCTATGAACTTGCACTCCAAGGTCTCTTTGTTCAGCAAAACTCCCTAGAACCTTGCTATTAAGTGTATAAGTCCCGCTAAGATTTGCTTTCCCAAAATGCAGCAACTCACATTTATCTAATTTAAACTCCATCTGCCACTCCTCAGCCCATTGGCCCATCTGGTCAAGATCCTGTTGTAATCTGAGGTAACCCTCTTCGCTGTCCACCACACCTCCAATTTTGGTGTCATCAGTAAACTTAATAGCTGTACCTCTTATGCTCACATTCAAATCATTCCCAAACTCAACACACAGATGAGAATGGGGATTAATGTTGTAATCTCACCTAAAGGAATAGCACACTTTATCACCGAGGAATGAAGATCATGAAGGGAAATCATTTTGAACAATCCAGTTTCTAGAATCAGGACAGTAATACCATAAAAGACCAAAGAGCAAAGGTAGGAACTATCTCTGGGTTAAAATTGTGGATCTCTATCCCTAATCGCAAAGTGGGTACACCTACAGCAAATGGACTGCAGCAGTTCAAACCCCACTCACTACCACCTTCTCAAGGGCAGCTAAGGATGGGCAATAAATGCTGGCCCAGCCAGTGGCATCAATATCCTGTGAGTGAATGAAAAAAAATTCAGACTGATCTGTACATATTTTTATTTAAAACATTTATCTGTTTGAACTCACCTCTTATCTCAGAATCTGCGAGTTTGTGATAGATAACAATTTCATTTTGTGTTTACTAGTTAATAAACTCACTGCTTTGGTAATTCAAGAAAACCTAGTTAAACTAGCCCCTTTTAAAGCATAATTTCATTTAGATTGCAATAAGGGTATCTACAAGAGAAGGATTCTTTGTAAATTTGTTGAGACCAACCAAAGGAGTGGGTGAACAAAGAAGGGGAGTCAGTTCATTCTTCCTCAGCTGGGAGCTCAATAGTTTGGGGTACTCTGTCAGAAACCTAACAAATTAGGAAAACTCACCCAGCATCTAGTGATAACACTAATCAAAGTTAAAAGTTTCAACAAACATTTAAAAATCTGATAACCTATAATTGTCAATGACATTGTGATTTTATCACTTCTGTGCAATTCAGCAAGTTATAAATATAAATATCATGCTGAACATTGTTCTAGTACACCTGCTGTATACAAATGATGGAATCCACATGTGTAGTTTCAATCATGGTTTAGAAGGAACTGAGCAGTCAGTGCGCTAGAAAGATCTTGGATTGGGGTGGAATGGTGGCTCAGTGGTTCGCACTGCGACTTCACAGCACCATGGACCTGGGCTCGAATCCAGCCTCAAACAAATGTCTGTGTAGAGTTTGCACATTCTCCCAGGGTCTGTGTGGGTTTCCTTTGGTTTCCTCCCACCATCCAAAGATGTGCACATTAGATGAATTGGTCATGCTAAATTGCCCATAGTGTGTAGGTTAGGTGCATTAGTCAGGGGACTTGTAGGGTAAGGGAATTGGTCCAGGTGAGTTACTCTTCAGAGGATTGGTGTGGACTTGTTGGGCCAAGTGGCCTGTTTCCACACTGTTGGGATTGATATCTTAAAATGGGCAGCAGAATTGGCTGGGCATCCAAACAAGGGGTTAAAGTTGATTACAACTACAAAAAGATCCCAAGACAGAAGCTATTATTCAGGTAAACAAAACAGTTAAAAAAGAGAATTCAAATATTTTTAAATTCCTGAGACTCGTGGAAGGTTCTGTAAGATTGGAAAATAATAAATGTGACATTTACATTCTAAGAGTGAGAGAGACAGAAAATAGGAAAGTTGGACCAGTTAACCTAACAGCTGTCACAGAGACTATGTTAGAAGCTATTATTGAATGATCCAAGAAAATCAGACACTATCAACATGGCTTTGTGAAAGGGAAATTATGTTTATCCAATTAATTGTTGTTCTTTGGGGAAAGTAAATTGCTGTGAATAAAGGAGAACTACTGGAAGCACCACTACTTTTACCCATATATCAAGGAAATGCCTGTGTTTCCAAACTCCTCTGGAGATTCATGTTTATTATTGAAGGCAGTGTGTGGTGACACCAGGTGACCCTACGATCTATGCATGTGCAAGCCTGTGGGATTGCCATGGAGTTTTTTGACTCACTGAAGTGTGCTTTGATACTGAAAAGGTTGAGAGCTGCTGGTGTTGGGCCTAACATATTGGCATGGATAGAAGATGGTTTTCTGTTATCTAACATGACAGTAGGCATGAATGGGTCATTTTATGTTTCAATAAGGTCGTTTCTCATTCTTCTAATCTTCAATACATAAAAGCTCAATTTATGCACATAGATTCCTCAGTCCTTCTATGCTATATCTTTCTGCAGTCTTTCTCCATTTAAATAATATTCAGCACCTTCATTGGTCCTACCATGATGAATAAACATTCCACATTGTATTTTATCTGTCAAGTTTTTACCCACCTGCTTAATAGTCCTTTGCAGAATCTATGTCATCTTCATCACTTCCTTCACATTTATTTTGTGCCATCTGCAAGCTTGGCAAAACTACATTCACTTCCTCCATCCAAGCCATTAATAAATATTGGAAATAATTATGGTCCCAGCGTTGATCCCTGTGGAATTCCACTGATTATAGGTATCCATTAAAATGCTTCCAATCCCCTATCCATGTTTATACACTCCCTCCAACACTATGGGCTCTAAATTATTGAATAGCCTACCTTGTGGTACCTTGTCAAACACCTTCTGGAAATTCAAATATATTATAGCTATTAATTACTATTTATCTATTCTGTTTGTTACCTTCTCAAAGAATTCTAATAACTTTGTCGGGCATGATAGTCCCAGTATGAAATCATGCAGACTCTGCATTTCTAAATGCTGTGCTAATACAGCCATTCTAAAAGATTCTAAAATGTTTCCAGCAACAGAGGATAAGCTTACTAGCCTATGGTTGCATGTCTCAATGTCTTCTTCCTTATTTGAATAAATGTTTGACATTCAGTTTTCAAATTTCTTCAAAAATCTACAACTTCTTGGTAATTACTATCAGTGCACCAATTATCTTATAGCTTTTTAAAAATATCCTAGGATACATTTCATCAGGTCCAGTGGGATTTATCTGTATTTGGACCCATTAGTTTCTCTAGTAATTTTGTTTTAAATGTTAGTTGTTGTATGTATTTCCTTCCTATGTTTGCACCAAAGTTAATCAAACATGATCTGGAATACTTGACTTCAACAAAAGATAAGTTTCAATTACCAGCTGGAAATTTCTCTTAAAGGATTGGCCTTCTCCTTCAGAAATTTAAAGGTGCGATTGAAGTGAATTCTGTGATGACATTTGTTACTATAGCTTCTACTTGACTGTGTCTTAGTTGCTTATCAAAGGCTATGATGAACACCGTATGCATGCATATATGCAGACCACTTTACTCTGAGCAAATGGGAAATAGAACTGGAGTGACAGATGCAACCAGCAGGGTACTGACTCCATACTCTCGTCAGCTTCTTACATTTAAAGAATTTTTGGATTGGTATTGATTAAACAAACTTCATAAAATTATAATTGTTTTACGCAAATTTATGTTGTGAATATTTTACATGTTATACTTATATATATTCAAATAACATGAAGAATATTTGCTTTTTCTTTGATTTATAGATAACACAGGGCAAAACTTAGTTACCTTTGTGCTTCTGGCATGGAGTCCAGTACATCAGTTATATTAAGTATATTGTTGGGATGTGCATTATGAATCACTAGAACAATGGATGGAATTGTGTGCTCACTATGTAACTGAACCATGACAGACACTGCCAATTAACCTTTGCACACTGCAACGCACAAGACACCTAATAACATTCGTCACAGCCTGTGAACTGATCTGAACTGCTACTACCTACTATCGCGACAATTTAAACAAATGTCTTTCCTTTCCTTTTTTGCAAAATGAAATTACATTTACTGGTGAGAGGAAAACCTCTCAAAATGAACAGTCTTTGATGTCAGCCTCATTAATAGGTGAGGCTTTGAGGAAATCATTCTGCAGATGGTTGTGCAGTAGAAGATGAAAGTGCAATAGTTTATGGCTTATTCTGCAGCAAGATATAACTGAAGGGCTATCATGATAGTGCTATTATAATCCTATACTTGTCTTTTCTCATTTTGCCATAGAAAACTGTGAGTGTGGTGAATGACATAATAGCCTGAGCATCTCACTACGGAAAGTGTCAACCACTGTTAAACATACAATCTCCAACTCAGTTACATTCGAGATAAGGGATGTCAGTTGTGAGGTGGGGAAATTGCACCAGGGGATGAACCTGAGTATAGCTAAGAGTGATTGGTGGTTCAGGACCACCTGCACATCCATTCTCACCCATGAGACTCAAGAAGGTGGACCTTAAAGGCCTTGCATTATAAAATGTGCTGCAATGATCAGAAGCTACTCTATATATGGATGGCTTCTAATCAATCTGTTCAGAGATATTAAACACCCCTCTGGAATAGGTGGGGCTTGAACTTAAGCCTTCTAGCTCAGAGGTAAGAACACTGCCACTACACCCAAGAATGCTTGGCTACGTTGTAGGACTTTCGTTCGAGTATTAATACCACTTGTGGCTCTGTTTGTAAAATCTTGGATCTGAGTCCTAATGTTCTGGGTTAAACTACCACTTAGACATTGAGGGAATACAGCACTGCTACAACTGTTAACTTTCAGATGGGAGGGCTCATGTGGCACAATAGTATTGTCCCTACCTCTGGCCTGTGGAGGCCTGGATTCAAGTCTCACTTGCTCTAGAGGTACATAATGAATCTCTGAACAGTCCGATTTGGAAAGAAACTGAAATACTGGTATGGATTTTTCATAGGGTGAGGTTTTGAAAGACTTTATATCAATGTAAGTCTCCTTTTTCTTTTAGAAGATTGACCATAAGTAGTTTCAGTCACGTGTGGGTATGACTTATTGTTGCTGAAAACACTTGAAGGGTTAGGGACAGAGCCAAAAAACGTGCACAAGCAAAACAGCCACACTGGCTAATGCCAGCAAACCTAACTGGGACAGAGCTGTATGACTGAACTTAAAAAGAAGGCTCAACTCAGAAGGTCATCTTTTGTGGTTATGATCTTGACCCATGCATATAGGCCTTTGGTGAAAAAGGATATATAGACATTTTCCAAGTTGTGTTAAAAGGTCCGTTACCGAGCTGTTGAATGTTTGTTACTACTTTTATATTTTATTGGTGAACACTGATAGATGTGCAAGAGAGAAATAACATTGTTGTGCCAGTAGTGTTAGACACTATCTGTCACATCATTGCAGATTCCATTAATTTTACAAGAGGTATCTGACTGAGATGCTTGGCCTGCACAACCTACTAGGACCCAACCTTACAATGCTAAATTACACTCACTGGAGCCTGCAGCAGTGAGTGGGCAGTAGCACATATCCTGACAGAACACAGTAAGTCACTTACACTCTTGGTTTTAGGGTCAACTTCTCTGGAACTTCTCATGGGTGCTGACCTCAGCGGCTACCTCTATCCAAGTTGCTTTTGCCATTTGAGTTGGCCTCTTGTTGCCATCCACAGTGAAAAGAATTTACCTTCACTTCTAGACAGCATGGTCCCAAGTTTTTCAGGTCTCAAACATCTCTAGATGGGATTAATGAACAGAGGTTAAGTGATGTTCCTGGGTTGCAGACAGGCAAATGCTGTATGAATGTCTTTTAAATATGGCATCTGAATGTTGGAGCCAGGAAGATCCCATCAAGATTTGAAACTTCTGCTTCATAGAATTTGTTGTCCTACATGTGTATGCACATGCAATGAGCTGAGAAGAATACAATTGTGAAAGAAAACCCACCTCACATTCAAATGAAAGTCCCTCCTGCTTTCCAATCCAACTGTGACAGTCTCAGAAATGAGGATCCCATCCCACGAATGTGAATTCCAACAATGAGCAGAATTTACTCTCTTCCCAATTTTGAGATGGAGGGTAAAAATTGGGCAGTTCTCTGCTCTGATCTCATCCATCACTAATGAGGATCTCAAATACTGATTATTGTCCACTTAAGGGCTTCATTCCACTGCCACTAGTATTCACCTAGTGGGGGAGCTTATTATACAGGATGCCTGAAAGGAAACGTTTTGAGTTACTTGTGGGCTTTTGGAGGGAGGGTGGAGGAAAGGGGTGGCGTTCCCACATTGTTAGATGGTCATTTCCTGATTAATAGACCCAAGATTTGCAGTTGATCACACTCAGGCTCAAGCCCTCCCCACTCCATTCATTGTGTCTCCTATCCCACAATCTGCCATTATCAGCATTAACCCTTGGTCTGGGTTATTTAGTGATTCTGAGCCTTGTTTACATGCATTACCGGCAGTACCCAATGCCGAGCAATGAAAAGCTGCCAGCCTCTGATTGGCCTGCATATCTCAGTAGGCAGTGCTTCACCCGTGAGGCCATAATCCTGATTGGCAATTAATCTGGTGGATCTTCCTGAAAAGAGATGACCCAAAGTTCTCACTTCCTCTCCAGTAGACAATCAAGACCCAGGTTACTGTTAGTGTCAGCTGCAATTGTTTCAACTTGTGTTTTTTTCCTAGCAGTGCATCAGTGATATAATCTTTTATTTTGTCTAGAATTGCTTTTGGAAAAGACAATGATAGATGTATTTGCAATGACCATTTCTATAAAACTTTCGCACCTGATCAACTCTGACTCTCTAGCATCTGCAGTCCTCACTTTCTCCTAGTGATGATGAAGGAATAGCAATGTATTTTGAAATTAAGATGGTGGGTCACTTAGAGGGGAACTTGTAGATGGTGAGTTTTTCACCCACCTACTGCCCTCGTTCTTCTAGGAAATACAGGTCACGTGTTTGGGGAGAAGCCTTGATGTGTTGTGACAGTGCATCTTGTAGATAGTACACAATGTAGCAACAATGCACTAGCATTAAATAAAGCGAATGTCAGATGCTGGGTAGAGTGCTGATCAAATCAGCAGAAATATCATAGATGGAGATGGACTTCTGTAGTATTGTTAGGGTGGCACACCTCCAGGCAGGTGGATCACATATCGTGATTGTGCTGAGCTCCTTGGTCATCCTACCCTTGTTGATACTTTGATATCTTTCAATATTTTCTGATTGGAAGACAACCCCCAGAATTTATCTATGTTTCCACATCATGCAAGGGCCTTTGTTAACCTTTGCTTAACAGGTCCTGACATTTCAAAGACAGCCGTACTCCTCTGCCACACTTTCAAACAGTATCTGGACATATTAATATGATTCTTTACAGCTTGTCATCTATGTTTAAACATATTAAAGTTATTTTTGTATTTTCTCTGCTTTCTCTGCTAGCGCAGGACTTTAAATCAAAATGTTAAATGAAAGTCAAACAGCACAGGCACATTAACAAAAACAGAGGTTCCTTTGAACCAAGAAAGACTGCCGCATTAAAACAGATGGTAAATGTTTGTGTGAAGGTGTCCATATGTCTTTGCCTGTATTAAAATTATTTTAATATGTGGCAATATTGTTTATTCACCTCATTACTATCCCAACATGTTTGTTAGAGTTGTTTAATTATTGCCTCCTGAAGAACGGTAAAGCCACCATTCTAGCAAAATGAAATGTATGTTTTTTCTTGGCCACAAGTGCAAGCTCTGATTATGAAGGTGAAACTGTCATCGTTCAACATTAGTTGGGGTCTTAAGAGTATGTGCCATTATGTAACTTCACTGAATCTGGCAGTTGTTCAAACATTCACTCTGATTTTAGTACTTTCCTAAGGTAAACCCAATCCAGCTGGCGGAGGTTTAAAATTACTCATTTGCAATGTTTGTTTTTCATAAATCTCTGTTTACTTGTAGAGAGTGTCACACGATATTTCAGAAATGCACGTTAATGATCAAGTCGCAGCTTTTTACTTCACAAACTTTCTTAGTCTTTGACCTTGGTAAACTAATGTTAGATAATGCTATGACATATATCCTACAAGAACAAATTAAAACAAAGATTAATGATGGTTAAAAGATAAACAGGATGTCCAACTTCTTTTTTTTATTTTGCTTCTGTGACTACTGTAAAAATAATAGCAGGTTTCAGAAATCAGAATTTATGCTAAACTACCAGGTTGGGAATGCCAATAATGTTGCAGACATCTAGTTTACAGTACATACATTTTAGTTTTAAAGAATGTAGGCTTAGAACCCACAATCTAAAAGGTCAGAGTTGAAGAGAGGGAGGGCTGTGAAACAGCAAATGAGACGCTTAGGGTAAAGAGGTACATATATGATGTCTGCTGTACTTGTAATTATGGCATCCCAACGAGATATTTATTTTGATAACTAGGACTAAATTAGTTATTTAAACCCTGAAAAGGTTTTAAAACTCATTTATGCCATAATGAAAAAAACTGAAATGAAGGATAATTACATTTCAGATTAAGGATAACCTAGAACAGGTTACATTATCTTGGAGATGGATGGATCTTAGGAAGGTAAAAACAATGACTGCAGATGCTGGAAATCAGATTCTGGATTAGTGCTCTTCCAGCACCACTAATCCAGGATCTTAGGAAGGTTCTACTGTTTCAATGAAATGGATGATTGCTGGGAAAGCTTTGGGCTTTGTGAGGTTTGTGGCTGAGTGAGAGAAGCTAGCCAAAACAAATGATGTTTAATAGATCTGTTTTGTAACTTGTGTATATATCACTGATTTCAAAACTGACCACTTAATAGATGGGTGAAACGTAATCTCAGTTTTATCCTGTGAAGAACAGAAAAATAATGGTTGGCAAATTTGAAAATATTTGGAGACAAATTTTATTTAAATTTAAATAAGGCAGGTTGTCTCTGGTTGATCAAAATGTGGAGGTGCTGGTGTTGGACTAGAGTAGACAAAGTTAAAAATCACACAACTCCTGGTTATGTTGTAACTATTAGAATCATTACAGTGAGGCAACAGGCTCTTCAGCCCAACAAATCCACGCCAACCCTCCAAAAAGTATCCCACCCAAAACAATTGCTCTACGTTTACCCCTGACTAATGCACTTAAGCACACATCCCTGAACACTATGGGCAATTTAGAATGGCCAATTCACCTAATCTGCACATCTTTGGATTGTGGGAGGAAACCAGAGCACCCGGTGGATACCACTGCAGACACGGAGAGAATGTAAAAACTCCACACAGAAAGTTACCTGAGGCTGGAATTGAATCTGGGTGCCTAGCACTGTGAGGCAACAGTGCCAACCACTGAGCCACCATGCCAGTGAAACTTACCATCAACTACTCTTTAGTATCTGTCTCAATCTTGGACACATGCATCTCCATCAAGGACAGGCACCTCAGTACCTCACAGTACCGCAAACCCACGGATAAGTTCATGATGCTGCACTTCTGTAGCTTCCACCCCAAACATAGTAATACAGCCCTCCCCTATGGACAAGCCCGACACATACACAGGATCTGTTCAGATGAGGAGGAACACGACGGACACCTTAAGGTGCTCGAGGATGCCCTCATAAGAACAGGGTACGATGCTCAACTCATCAATCGCCAGTTCTGACATGCCACAGCGAGAAACCATAATGCCCTCCTCAGAAGACAGACATGGGATGCAACAATAGGGTACTCTTCATTGTCAAGTACTTCCTGGGAGCAGAGAAACTATGCCATGTTCTTCGCAGCCTGCAACACATTATTGATGAAGATAAGCACCTCACCAAAACCTTCCCTAGACCTCCACTTCTCGCCTTTAAACAACCATCAAACCTTAAACAGACCATCATTCACAGCAAGCTTCAGGACAACATCGACCACTATACTGTGCAACCCTGTCATGGCAACCACTGCAAGACGTGTCAGAGTGTGGACATGGATATCACCATTACACATGGGGACACCACCATGTATGTGGCAGGTACTCATGTGACTCGCCCAACATAGTCTATCTCATAAGCTGCAGGCAAGGATGCCCCAAGGCATGGTCCATTGGCGAGACCAAGTAAATATTATGAAAATGGATTAATGGACACTGCAAAACAATCGCCAGACAGGGGTGTTCCTCCCATTCAGCGAAGACTTCAGCGGTCAGGGACACTCTGCCTCGAATCTTCGGGTGACCATCTTCCAAGGTGGACTTCAGGATACGCAATAATGCAGAGTGGCCGAGCTGAGGCTGATAGCCAAGTTTGGAACCCATTAGGATGGCCTCAACTGGGATCTTGGGTTCATGTCACACTACAGGTGACCCGACTACACTATACGCTCTCTCTCTCACACACGCACACACACAAGCACACATGCACACACTCTTACATATTCACAGACTCACGCAGACCCTCTCTTATGCACACCTCACACTCTCACTCATGCACACACCCTCTCACAGGCATATATTCCATCACACTCACACACATTTTACCAAGAATGCATACACACAAACACACAGTCTCACACATGCACTCACACACACACACTCGCATTCTCTCATGGATGCACACACAGGTAAGACTATTGGGTGAATTTGCATTTGAGGAATTAAATTTGCTGATACATTCTATTTTGCTGAAAAAGCACACAATCTGAAGGCAGTCAATGCAGGCAGTCAATGCAGGCAGTCAATCCATGTAATATTTTATAAATTTCTACTTTGGAAATAGAACCAGTCTGACTCAAGACTGGGTTACAGACAGACTCTAACCTTACACTTTTAATGCATTGTTTGAGCTGAGATGTCACCTTTTTTTAAAATAAAATCTTAAGTTATCTTAAGAATGTGATCTAAAAGAAGTTCTGGGATTTACTTTTAATGAACTGAAACCTGCAACCCATTCTAAAAGATGAAAGACTTAACAGCAATCTAGGTTTTTTCAATATATCATTTCAGTTGCATGACATGTAAAATTTTGCTATAAATTCTGTATCTTATGATCCTCTTCCAAAGCTACTTGTTGAAGGAGTAGCACTCTGAAATCTAATGCTTCCAAATAAACGTATTGGACTATAACCTGGTATTGTGTGATTATTTTAACTCTGATTGATCAAGGTATTGCCCTGTGGATTGACCAGAGAATGATTGTTACCTATTTTGTTTTATTGAATGCCTTGCCCAGAATTCCAAAGAAGACATTTTGGACTTAAAATACTATCTCTGTTTCTTTCTCCACAGCTGTTGATAGACCAACTAAGTATCTCCAACATATTCTGTTTTCAGTTTAAGTTCCTAGAATCCTAGAATGCCTGCAGTTTGGAAACATGCCATTCGGCCCACAGGTCCACATCGACTCTCCAGAAAGCATCCCAGACTCACCCCCTACCTTACAACTCTACATTTCTCACCTGTTAATCCAACTAACCTACACATCCCTGGGTGCTATGGGAAATTTAGCATGGTCAATCCACCTAACCTGATCATCTTTTTGACTGTGGGAGAAAACCAGAGCACCCGGAGGAAACACATGCAGACACAGGGAGAACGTGCAAACTCCACACAGACAGTAGCCTGAAAATGGAATCTGTGGTGCTGTGAGGCAGCAGTGCTAACATTTTGCTTTTATTTCTGCATATATGTTATTTTCCCTTTACTTTTGCACTTATATAAATTGTCTTGTTTAGTGCAAGATGAAAAGCTTTGACAAAATGTGTAATTTTTCAACAATACTTAGGCAAAATAATGTATGAATTCCCTAGAGGATAGTGTATGTCCGTATTTAATTAGGTATTTGCTTGAAACTCAAAGCTATGTTGAGATCAAAATGCTAAAGATCATATGATTTGAAGTTTAATATCTACTTATGTCCAAATTTGAAAAGCAATGATATACTAAAACATGATAAATGTATTAAGGAATATAGAACAAAGCTGAACGCATTGAGTTATGACAAAAAACATCAGTCATAATCTCATTGAAGGATGGAACAGGTTTAGAGGTTGCTTATTACTAATGTTACTTTGATTCTTTTGGCACAGCCAAAGATTTTCCAAGCAGCTTGACTCTTGCTTCTAATGAATAACAAATGTATCTGTTGTCTAGTGTGCAAGACACTAGTCTGCTTTTCCAGACCAGATAGGGAATCTTATGGAAAACATGTTAAAAGAAAGTAATTATGTGATATTGTAAAAATAGTGTTAATACCAAGTATAGCTTTTCAGTTTTGCTCAGAAATCTTTAAGCCTAGAAAATGAAAGGTTATTTGTCAAGTACAATATTAATTTTCCAGCATCTGCTAAGTCCAGGTGAGGCACCGAACTTCCTTGGTGATAAAGTAATTTACATTGTTGCACACTTTGAGCTCATGGGTCTCTGTAAGAAAAAGTGTATTCCTTTAAACAGAATTCTGTCAATGAGACTGAATGCACGAACTCCCCTTGGTAATGTTGCATTTGGGTGAAGTAAATTACCTTACAAAAGCACCATCTGTTTGAGCATAGGTAATAAATACTGTAATAACCATTGTCAGAATTAGCTAGAGATAAAGCTGTTACCTCTCACTGTCAATGCATGATAAGAAAGAAGATTTACAATTCATCTGGCTCCAGGCACATGTGGCACACCTGACCCAAAATCTACATGGCAGCCCAAATCAGTTCAGTAAACACTGTTTCACATACTTGAGACAAGGAGAGATGTTTGCAAAGGATTTGATGCAAATACCGAGACTACAATGTATCTTCTTTGCTTGAGAAGAATTAAACACATTCACATAGTTGTGCAGCAAAAAGGATCTCATGATTAATTTAACTAGCTGTTCCAATAGCCATGATTTTCCATGTCTGACTTCTTCATTTTAATTCTGAATTCAAAGTATTCTAATGGTACTTTTA
>NC_057712.1:74683850-74717976 GCF_004010195.1 Chiloscyllium plagiosum
CAACCCTTAGTGGCATCAACTTACAGAGGGATCTAGGCATACAGGTCCACAATGGCAACAATGAAAGTGGCAACACAAGTGGATAAGGTAGTCAAGAAGGCATACAGCATGCTTTCCTTCATCAATCAGAGTATACATTTTGCAGCTTAAAGAACTTTAGTTAGTCCACATTTGGACTATCATGTACAGTTCTGGTCGCCACATTACCAAAAGGCTGACGAGGCTTTGGAAAGGTTACGGAAACAGTTTACCAGGACGTTGCCTGGTTTGGAGGGTATTAGCTGTGAGGAAAAATTGGACAAACCTGGTTTGTTTTCACTTGAATGTCAAAGAGTGAGAGGGGCGACCTGATGGTTTACAAAATTATGAGAGTCATGGATAGAATGGATAGTCTTTTTTTCTCGGATAGAAATATCAATTACTCAGGGACATAGGTTTCATGTAAAAGGGGGCAAGTTTAAAGGAGATGTGAGAGTCAAGTATTTTACACAGATGGTGGTAGGTGCTTGGAATGCGCTGCCAGAGGAGATTGTGGAGCTGAACAAAATAACAATGTTTAAGAGGCATCTTGACAGACATATGAGTAGGCAGGGAATGGAAGAACATGGTCCACATAGAAGCAATAGGTCATACAGTCACAGAGTCCTACAGCACAGAAGCAGGCCTTTCAGCCCAACTCATCCATGCTGACCAGATATCCTAAACTGAAGTAGTCCGATTTGCCTTAGTTTGGCCCATGTTGCTCTACACCTTTCCTATCCATGTTCCTATCCAAATGTCTTTTAAATGTGGTAATTGTACAAACCTCTATCACTTCCTGTGAAGCTCATTCCATATATGTATCACCCTCCTAACTTTAAGATAAAGGAAGGTTATTGATGAAACAGATAAAGATGGTTGAGCCAAGGACACTACACTGCATCATTGTGCAGTAATATCCTACGACCTGAGTGATTGGTTCACAAACATCATCCTTTATGCTAGGTGTGACTGCAGGCATGGAAAGTTCTCTCACTGATTCCAATTGATTTTATTTATGTCAGATCTAGTCAAATGCTGCTTTGATGTTTTGGGTATTAACTATCATCTCAATGCACGAATTCAACTATTTGTACAAGTTTGAACCAAGGTTACAATTAGGTCAGGAGCTAACCTCCAAGGCAGAACCCAAATTGAGCATCAAAGGGCAGGTTATTGTTGTTTAAGTGCAGCTTGATAGCACTTTTGATAACACTTTCCACGGCTCCACTCACGATCAAGTGTTGACTGATTATGCCTTAAATTGCCGGATTGGATTTGTCTTGCTTCTTTTGATGTTGGTTCTGATGAGGGGTCCAGATTTGACCCTTAGGAGGACACTAAGTCTGCCACTCCACCCTTTCTGGTAGCAGGGATGTTTTTGGAGTGGACAAAAATTATGCCTGCCTACATATTTTTGCAAAAAGGCTGCAGATAGGAATTGAAGTGATGACTCAGTATTCTTTGTCCGTATTAGAAATCACATCTCTGCTAGTGTTTTTTTGACCACTTGAGGTTAATTACAGCCGTAAGATTTTGGTCCCAGTCAGACTGGTGATGTGAGGTGTCACAGCATGCTGTGACGAATCATCCAAGTTTCAGACTTTGTTATATGTTGATAAATTATTGCTTGTTACTTATTCATGTGCTTTTTGTGTTTAATTAATACTCAAATTACACTAAATACATCAAATATAAACATAAGCATTTAATTTAAAATTTACACATCAATAACATAAACTACCCTTATTACATGTTTTCTTTTGGGTAAGTTATTGTCATTTGGCACACTTTTCTTCAGCACACTTCTTTTTAGGAACACATTAGGCTGAGGGACAGCTGTGAAGCAATTTGGATCTCACAAAAGATGCTAAATAAACACACAATTTTCTTAGCACCTTTTTTAACCTGCAGAGAAAACACTTGATTGAGTTTTGTCACTCAGCTTAGACAATCTATAACATTTTACACTTCTGATATTTTTGTACATATTGATTCTGTCTTTACTATATTGCTGTGACTATCTGAGGCAGCACTCCTTAACTGCTCAGGTGGCCTTCTGCAGAAATGAAGGATAACAGGGACATTGCATGTATAATGAAAAATTGTCAGGCATTTCAATAGCTCTGACAATAAACTAAATAAAGGGACATTGGGTTGAGATGCCATGGGACAACAGATGAATTTGGGCTTAAGGATTTGTGAGAAGTTACTGCAACAATCTCTCATCACAAAAAAATGGACAAGCGCAATCGTGTAACTACTAGGTAATTGTTTGACACTGGCTGGAAGCAAAATCAAACTGAGTGCATTAAAAATTAGTTGTGCCTTGTTTCCTGGCAGAGGATTTTGATGTATGATGACTACATGCTGATTTGGGCTGATGCAGGCAGCCTGTAGACTTCAGATCACTTACTTGTGTGCAGAGAAGTGCTACCAACTGGTTGCACATTCAGAAAGAAGCCCATTGTGTTCATGGCCAGCTCATGTTAGCCAGTACTTCTTAAATGCAGCCCACAGTCCTGGAGAGTAAATGCATTCACTTTGCAGTAGCTGATAGTACTGTAACCGAAGTTGTTTGGGATTTGGGATGAGAACATTCAGTAGAGAAGCAGGCCAGAGATCCTAGGTTTTGTGATACAGCACTGGAGCCCCTGATCCAGCATGTAAAAAAGAGATCATGGTGGGAATTTCAAAGCTTCCACATGCCCAGCCAGCATATTTGCTGTCCAGGAAGAGGAAACATGTAAAGTTGAATGCGTATCACCTTCCTGTTCATCTCCAAACTGTCCTCCTTAATACAGTGGTTGGCAAATGCGGCGGTTAGCCCACCTCTAGATTTATTGATGCCCTTAACTGGTCAATTAATGGCCAGTTAAATATTGGTCTGCCCTTCTGCCACAATAATATGTGACTGAAGAAAGCAGAATGAAAGAGGGCAGCCCCCACTTCACCATTGCAGGTGAAAAGGTGAGATGGGTGTTTCTTCATTGTCAGTACCTTATGTTGATAGGGGGTACTTCCGTCAAGATATTACCCCACCTCCTTTTGCAATTCCATTTTGGCCTCCAAAGTTTGAGTATCCTGCCCAAAGTTTCCCGATTGTTCCTGAACTGAGTAGCCAAGCTTGCCTCTAAGTCTGCTCACTAAGGAGTTTCTCCTCAGCAATGTTTGTAGTCCTAGCCATGGCCACTCTTGAATTCTGGTGCTACTTGACAACATAGATACCAGCCAGTCAAATTGGACAGCTGCAGCTCTCAAGAGTGGGACTTTCCTTCCCTGGAAATGTATTAAGGTTTTAAACAGTGTTAAGGCTGCATTGCACCACCCCGAGAATATGCAGTCGAATATTTTAACAGGGAACCATCAGGCTCTCCAAGAACACACAGGAAAAGGAATGAACGCTTGCACCAATCCAGACCAACTAAAGGAATGTAACTTGAAGAATCTGGTTATGGCACTGCTATGCATTTGGTGATGTTACATGCATTGTGAAGATAACTCATCTGCAAAATACAATTTCTTTTCCATTGTACTACCAGTGTATACACTGCTGAATGCATCATAACCCTGTCACTCATGCATAACCAATCTTGAGCAGTCAGGACTCATGGTTAAAATCAGCTGTTTTGCCAAACGTCACACGCTTAGTCAGTGCTCGCTCCAATATCTAGCACTTTCCACATATTTTCAGGAAAACCAGGAAATTTTGGATCTGAACAACAATGAGATTGTAAGTGTTCTTGTTTGACATGACACTATGCATCATTGATACTCCATGTGCAGGTGGTTCTGCCCCAATGAAAATATCCTCAGTGGCAAATTATTTTGTTGAGATTTGCTGTGTACTAATATGCAAAAAGAAGTCAAATCAATGAAACAAAACAGCTAGGCATAAATGAACTTTAGAGAAAAACAATAAATTCCACAAAAAATAAATAGAAAATACACAATAGCAAATGAATCTCAGGTTACAAGTGGCATTGCATCATTAACTGATTATTAAACACAAAAGTATTGTAGCATATTACAGATAATTATAAATAATCATTGTAAACTCCATGTTACAATCTGACTGTCTCAAAATTAATACCTGCTATGTTTTATCTCAGAAGTAAACATTAAGTTATCACTCTGAAGCAACATTCTTCATTTTTGACATTGGTAGACTCTATCATAGGTATTTTCCATGTTTTGGTGCCATTTTCTGTTTGGCAAATGGTAAAGTTTGCAATTAAGACATCCACATGGTTCTTGGATTTACTGACTGCTGCAAAACTCCTGGAATATTGTTCAGATGATCCCATTAATGTGTTTTTGAGATACATTGCATATTTGATAGTGTTTCATTAAAACTTCAAAGCCTATGTTCCTCCTGCTGTGGCCCCCATGAACACCGTGTTGATTGGGGGTAGAGACGATACCATATTTGTCACCTCTCCAGGCTGTCTGTGTACATCAACTGCATCCTGAGAATCATATTGACTTGAGTTGTTGCTGTACATGCATTGGGAAGAAGATGAAGAAATCACACTTTGCATATGTGAAGCTGTGAAAATAAAAGAAAAAGACTATAATTCAAGAGCAAACTGTGGCACAAATCCTAGAAAGTAGTTCCTTTTCAAATGCAATCGTTTTTTTCCTTAAACTGCAAGAATCAGATTGAAAATGTTATGAATTTCTTTGAAAAGTTGTTTACAGAGCACTTTCAATTATGACACTTTTTTTCCTTAAATTTAAGCAACATTCTTGCTTAGTGTCATTATTTACAATATTGAATAATACCATTTTTATTACAGAAAATGACAATTACCAGTTGGAGAACATCAAGCAAGTTTACTGGAAGTACAATAGATTGATTTTTGGTTTTCTTAATATTTCAACTATAAAGATTAATAGCTCTACATCTATTTGATCTTCAGACCTGTAACAAACAATAAAATATGGCACTTAAAGATTCATGTATATATCTTATTAATAACATTCAGCGACAGTAAGTATTTATTTCTATGCATCCTTTCATTTTTATTGGTACAGAAAATCTGAGCTAGGCTTGGAAATGAGTTTATAGTGGAATTTTTCAGAATGATAATTGGCAAGTGAGAGTGAGTCACCAAAACAAAAGAAAGGTAAAATACAAATTATAAGGTTTTTGGTGTTAATAAAACATATCAATGATAATTAGAAACAACTGCTAACTTGTTACAAGTTCATGAGTTGCATACAGGTTGTCTTTAACAAGAAACGACTTAACTAGCATTATTGCTTCCATGAAATACAGCCCTATACGGAGTTTTTTTCCTGTGAAATTAATTGCATGGTATGCTCTCATTGTTTGGCCGTTAATTAAGGTAACTATAAAAGTAAATTATTTCGAGTCAATAGCTAAAATCACATGTATTATCATAAATCATTCATAACACGAGGAAGGCAAAATGAAGAGGAATAGTTTCTAGGTTTACTGGGGCAACTATCTTTTTGTTTAGAGCATTTAACTAAGGAGAAGGGAAGAAGTCAGAGGTTCTGCTTCCTACTGCTATCTTGTAACCACTTCTGGAAAATGTATTTGTGGAGATGGGCCAGAACAAACCATTGTTGTGCTATAATCGGATGATCTCTTTAAAATTCCTGTGTGGATTCATGGAAAATCATCATTTGGGCAACATACCAGAGGATAGTCATGACATGATAGCTAGGAAAAATTATTTGATATTTCCTCTCAAAAATTTCATAAATGAATACTTTGAAAACTCAAGTGTTCATGGACTATTACATAAATTATACTTAGTTGAGTTTACAATGCAAAATAATTACACGAGGAAAATTTTGTGTTTCCTTAAATTAATTTCAGTTAAGATTCAATGACTAATGTTATTCTTCACTGAAGTCAGAGTTTAGGACTGTAATACATATCAAAATGTGGACTGCTCTTACCCACCCAAGGTCCCACAAATTAAAGTATGCTAAAATAATATGATAATTGGGAAGATAATGAAATAGAACAGCAATGGCAAACAGAAGTAAAATGTATCTAAGATAACTAACAAAAATGAAAGAATACAGATGCTGTAAATTAGAAACAAAAACAGAAATTGCTGGAAAAGTTCAACAGGGCTGGCGGCATCTGTGAAATCAAAGTTAGCATTTCGGGTCCATTTCGAGTTCTGAGGAAGGGTCACCAGACCCGAAATGTTCTCTGTTTCACCAATAACTCTGGCAATATAAACTCAATATTCATTTGTTTCAGAGAACTTCATATTACCTAATTTCATTTGAAGCATAACTTTTTTTACACCATTTTTTTTGGCAGAAAACATTTCTTAATCACTAGCTCTGTATGGCTCATTGTGAATGAATTTTATCGGTAAAATTAAAAAATAATACCACAATTCAAGATATCCAATGTCAAAATGTGAGATAACTGCTGCATTATGTGGTTCAGAAAATGCCACAAAGTGCACCAAGCTTATCAATGTTGTTTGCATTTAACTAGTGGTCTTTAAATGGAAAATAACTGAAAAAACTGCAGGTATTGGAAATCAAAAACAAAAACAGAAGTTTCTGGAAAAGCTCAGTAGGTCTGACAGCATCTGTGAAGAGACATTAGAGTTAACATTTCAGGTCCAGTGACTCTTCCTCAGTTCTAGGTTTTTGTTTCTGATTTACAGCATTTGTTTTTTTTTCTCATTGGCTCATTATGGAGTTTTGCAAGAATGCCTAGCCATATGGTAATGTTAATGTGAAACAGCATTAACGCAATGTGAATGCAGGGTATTAATTTTAGATCCACATTAATGCAAATTGATGCTGTCTTGAATGATATTAAGTGAAGACTTCCTGTACTTACAAATACATGTAAGTGAAGATGGAGTGCTTATTTCCACCACAATATGTTAATTCAATGTCATTACGGTTAGGCAGCTCTTCCTTAAGGCTTTCCTATGATTGGTTGATGCTTTGCAATCACAAAGCTAAAAATTAAAGTATCTTTGTAATGAACACCCATCTCTCAGTGAAAGTTTGAGGCCAATCCACAGTCAACAAACTGATTTGAAAAATCTTGACTTTCTGACAGCTGTAACAAGAACAAATCAGGATCTGGGTTTGCTTCTTCCTTGAGCTATACCCTACCTGCATATCATTGAAAACTGCCAGTTGTTTTGGATATAACAAAAATAGAAATTGCTGGAAAAACTCAGCAGGTCTGGCAGCATCTGTGGAGAGAAAGCAGAGTTAACGTTTCTGGTCCAATGACCCTTCTTCTGAACTGGAATAATTCTGGAACACTTCAGAATAGTTCGGAAGCAAGATCATTAGACTCAAAATGTTAACTCTGCTTTCTCTGCACAGATGCTGTCAGACCTGCTGAGTTTTTCTCGCAATTTCTGTTTTTGTTTCAGATTTCCAGCATCCACAGTTCTTTGTCTTCTTTTGGATGTATATTGTTTGCAGATAAATAGCTGTACAAACAGGAGAAAACATTGTAACTTTTGCCAGTGAAGATAAGTGGAGGTAATGATTTATGTTGTCTTTTGTCTATTTAGTAATTCAATTGTGATTTAATAGATTTACTTTTGACCAAAATGAGAGAATCAAGAGAATAGCGTTTGGGTTTATTTATTTCCTAAAGTGAAAACAACAATCATAAAAATGGTAATTAAAAATAACTGCCTTCACAGTTAGGATAAACACAATCCACCAGCTAAACCAAATTTTGTTCATGAAGTTCAATAAAATGATGAAATGGAGGGACCAGTAACACAAAGTGATAGTGCCTTAGATATCCACTTGCCATAATACTGAGCATGGAAGCTTGAGGCCATCAATTTTCCTAATGAGGTCAAAATAACATAACTCATTCATCTCAATTAGTGCACGGCTCATTACGATGATATCAAATGTCAAAACTACAAAGCTTTTCCAGATACTATTGAAGTACTATGCCTACACTACACTCATGCTGTGTCCATTTCGAATTGGTGTTTAGCAGAATTACCTAGTAACCAATTAAAATAGTTGTTCTGGATTTCCTTTGGCATCTGCCACCGCTCTGTCCATCAACTTGCTTCCCCCACCCTCCCCATTTTATTCAACCTTTGCCCAATTTTCTTTTACCACATTTCACTGCTGTTTTGTTCGCTCTCCTTCTGCTTCACTAGCACTATCCCATAACAACAACTGATAAGACTATTATTTGCAGGATGAATCAAATTCATCTAATTAAAAAAGGTGAAGTAATCAAGCTTTCTCTTTTATTGTTCTTCTCCAAAATATAATAGATCTCATTTTGTTTGACATTAAACATTGATAAATATCTTTATCTTTACATTGATTGTATCTGAATTATAAAATGCCAACTTAATTTCCTGAAACATATTTATTGATTTATAGTCTGTTTTAGAATCTTGTACATTGAGTGTAAAATCAGACAAACATTTGACTTAAAAGCTAAGCATAGTTAGCATGTTAGCTCACTCAGTTAAATAAGCATCATCTTTACAGCACTATTAATATTTTGTAAGGAAGGTGGAAATTCTCGTCTTTTATGGAATGAGGTGGTGAAATATGTCTCAAAGAGGATCTATGAGCATCAAATCAAATCTACCTCTGCCAGTTTTCCACCAGCCTGCCATTCTGGAACTTGGCGAGGGACAGTCCAGGGAATCACAGCAGGTACGCCACTAAACAACTCCAGAAATGCTGATGTCTACAGACAGAAGCGATAAATAACACCTTGATCTGTATTTGGGTTCCCACCAGTCTTAAATCTCCAGTTTTGATTACTGCAATTTAGCCAGGTAAACTGAAAACATCGAAAATTGTGATGTGTTTCACTTTGAAGTCTAGTTATGTAATTTAGGAAGATTTTGATCTTTATTGAGAAACCGCTATCTTTCAGTAGTAACATGTCACTAATCTCTTGCTATAAATTCTGTGTCTTATGATCCTCTTCCAAAGCTACTTGATGAAAGAGCAGAGCTACAAAAGCTAGTGCTTTCAAATAAACCTGTTGGACTAAAACCTGGTGTTGTGTGATTTTAACTTTGTCCACCCCAGCCCAACACCAGCACCTCCACATCTTATCTTCTAGTAGTAATGGGTCTAGGTTTCATTGCTCTACAAGTTTAACAACTGACTGTGGTTTTACTATGTATCTATTAGAGTCATAGAATTATACGGAACAGACCCTTCAGTGTAACTTGTCCATGCTGACCAGATATTCCTGAAGAAGGGCTTATGCCTGATACGTCGATTCTCCTGCTCCTCGGATGCTGCCTGGCCTGCTATGTTTTTCCAGCACCACACTTTTCAACTCTGGTCTCCAGCATCTGCAGTCCTCACTTTCTCCCAGATATTCCATTTGCCAGCATTTGGCCCATATCCCGATAAACTCTTCCAATTCATATACATCCAGATGTTTTTTTAAAATATTGTAATTGTACCAGCCTCTACACTTTCTCTGGCAGCTTTTAGCATACTTCCAACACCTTCTACATGAAGAAGTTGCCCCTCATGTCCCATTTAAATCTTTCTACTCTCACCTTAAACTTATGCCCCTAGTTTTGGACTCCCCTACCCTGGGAAAAAGAGAAGGGCAAAATTTTACCAAATCTTTGAAGTGGCTGGCTAAATGGCACAGGAAGGCATTGGAAGGTGCTAGTTTTCCAGCAGTGAAGGGAGCAGTTCCAATTCCTGCTTGGAGGCCAACTGTGCCACTTAAGCTCCTCCTGCCTCCACAGGCATTAAGCCCACATTTACAGAACCCATTGCTTCATGGTAAGACTGCCAGGATTCTCAGGTCAGATAGTCTTTGAGAAAAGAGGAGATTTTGTATTACTTTTTCTAGTGTGCTGACTCAGGCAAGTGTCCAATAAGTACTCACAGTGGAATAATCACTTGCTGCCACAAGAGATCAGGTGAGCCTGCCTAACGGGCAAGCTTTGGAAAGACATTAACATTTTGGACACTTTTGGCCAAGAGAGAAGCCCTTCAACAGCAATGGCTGGCACTCATGGCCCTGTCTCACCGGGCACCTCACCCATCTCACTAAGGATCTGCATACCTAGCCTTGACATCTCCACTGCTGAAAATGTGTTGCTGGAACAGCGCAGCAGGTCAGGCAGCATCCAGGGAACAGGAGAATCGACATTTCGGGCATAAGCCCTTCTTCAGGAATCTCCACTCCCATTTAAACTGACTTTGATGGCACACAGTCATCAATGTACCGTCATTCGCTAAATGCTGCCTCAGTAATGGCCACCACTTGTAATAGTACTGTTCAGCTGCTAGCCTCTGGCCTGTTACTCTTGATGGAAGTGGCTGTTGCTAGCTAAATCTGGCCCACCGACCCACCAAATGTTGGAAGCAGTTTTGCCACAAGCTTTCAGACCCAACAGCAGGACTTCTGTTGCCTCTGCGATATTCTGACCGCTATTGGAAATTAAATGTGACACTGCTGGAGCACTAGGTCTCAGACATATGAATCAGGATCATTTGAGTAACATTGTCAGTTCAGAAGTGAAGTGTATGATGATGTTCAGCCATCTGATGCCAGTCAACTGGGTAAAGGACATCTATCATATGTTTTTCACCATTCAAACACACGAATGACATTAACTTCACCAGTGGAGACTCAATTATGCTGCTGACCCTAACAAAAAATAATGCTTAGATAGTGTTTGGGGAATGTGCTCAGAAGTTTTAACCTGGTGATTCAAAAAGAAGGTTTCATGTATTACATTTTGTGGGGTGCCTAGTCAGCAAGTGTCCAATAAGTACTCATAGTGGAATAAGCACTTGCTGCACAATTTAGATCATGTGACCCTGCCCTGGCACAAGATATTATAACAGGATCTTAAAGGAAGTTAATCAGAGTTTGCACCATTGCACATCTGCAGGCAGTGTGTTTGTTATATTGATGCTCATTAACGTAGGCTAGACATGACCACCTTTATCCATATGGAGAATGGCAGATTGATTAGGAAGAGTGAGCATAGTTTTCTAAAGGGGAAATCATGCTTAAATTGCTGGAGTTAATTGAAGAGGCAATAGAAAGACTTGATGACAGTAATGCTATTGATGTGATGTACATGGACTTCAGAAAAGCATTTGATACAGTGCCACGCAATAGTCTTGTGAAAAAGGTTGTAGGTCATGGTATAAAGAGCCAGTAGCAATATGGAAACAAAAAAAAAATTGGTTGAGTGACAGGAAACAGAGTAATGGTCAATGGGGTATAATGGACTCAGTAGTGAGAGCCTTGCTTTTTTTTTAATGATCTGGAAATTGGTGTGCAGAGGACAATTTAAAGTGTTGTAGTAAACTTGGAAGAAGTAAACTGTGAGAAGGACAGTGTGAAACTGCAAAAGGGCATTGATAAGTTGGTGGAGTGGGCTGTGGATAGGGGACAGATGAGGTTCAATGCAAAGAAGTATGAGGTGATGTACATTGGTCAAAAGAACATTGAAAGGCAATATAAAACAGAAAGCACAATTCTAAAGGGGGTGCAGGAGCAGAGGGACCCATATGCACAGATCATTGAACATGGCAGAATAAGTGGAAAGAACATGCAAGCAATCAAACAATGTCCTCAGCTTTATTAACAGAGGCACGGCGTAGAAGAGCAGGGAGAAATGTTCAACTTGAAAAAGATACTTGTTAGATTCTTAATTACATTATTATGCACAATTATGAGCGCCACATTACAGGAAAAATGTTTCTAGGAATGAGAAAGCTCAGATATATGGATAGGTTGAAGAAGTTGGGACTGTTCCCCTGAAGAGAAGAAGTCTGGATAGGGTAGATGGATAGAATCTGTTCCTGCTCGTAAAGTAATAAAGAATGAGATGGTTTCGATTTAAAGTGATGTGTAAACAAAACAAAGGCTTTGTGAAAAAATTACTTCTTTGCACAAGCAGTAGTTAAGGTCTAGAAAACCTGGAAATGTAGCGGAGGCGGGCTCAACTAATGAAGTCAAGTGGGCATTGGATGTTTATTCAGATTAAAATGGTGTGTAGGAACATGGTGAAAAGGCAGGAGATTGGCACCAGTTACCAGAATCAGTTCAGACAGGATGAGCCGAATTACCTCTTTCTGTGCTGTAACAATTCTGCAATTCTGAAGGAATTCATATGAATCAAAGACAGAGTGGGTCTGGGAAGAGTTGCCCTGTTTAGCTAAGTAGCCTGACCCTCTGAAGAAAAGTATATATTTAACAAATCACCTGACACAAAGGATTGGTTTGGAGGTCAGAGATTTCAATACATATCTCCTGTGCCCACTGGTGAGCAGGGACTGATTTTCCAGTGAGATCAGCCCAGAGTGCTCTGATGGGTTCAATCTTGCTGTAACAATTAGTTTTGCAATCCATATTGTTTGGGTCAATATGTAGACATAGATAATTATACATGATCACTATGAACTAAAACATAGAAATAGTTTAAGGTGTGATCCTTATTTCATCAACTCACCCACAGGAGCTCGACAAACTAATGATGAAGAATCTGCATAGTATGATCCTGCCTGTTTTCTTCCATTGTCATCCAGAATGTTGAGCGGATCATGGATGTCATTGTAACCAGCTACCGATCGAATGCTGCTTACACTACTAATAACAGATACATGTTGGTCAATCATGGGCCCCAATCTGTGGGATTCTGGGTAGTTGTTGTGACTATAGTAACCTGCAAATGAAAAAGAAAACACATTGAATAAAACTTGACCCTATGGACTTGATTTTCAATTCTGGGTTTTAAATCCCAGAATTTCTAGGCCCAACAGTGCACTTTGCTAATAAGAATATATGAAATAGAAGTAGGAATAGACTAGTTATTCCCTCAAGTCTCCTCTGATATTAAATAAGATCATGACTGATTTAATTTTGGCCTTAACTCCACTCTCCTTTCTGCCCAAATAACAATCAGCTTCCTTGCAGTTCAAACATCTAAGTTAACCTTTGATCCAGCCTCTCCTGCTTTCTAGAAAAGATTCCAAAGAGTAACAACTCTCAGAGAGTAAAATTTTCATCTCCATTTTAAGTGAAAGACCCTCTACAGGGGAACCTCGATTATCCAAATCTCAATTATCTGAATATCGGATTATCTGAACAAGGTTTCAAGGTCCCGCATCAAAGAGGTAAGTATACTGTATTCGGATTACAAAGAAACACAAGCAGTTCAAGCATCAGCGACTGGATTTTTTTTAGGTAAGGGTTGTTACACAGCCCTTTACAAAAATAAATGTTTTACAGTGTTCCAGTCACTTTACTGGGCTGTTCATTTATAAAAAAGGTTAAGAACATAAACGCATGCGCGAGGTGGGGCTTCTGGCTTTCTATCACGATACTGAGTTCCCGGAAACTGATGCTGGAAATAGTCTTGCGACTATAGAAACTATTCAGGACCGTGTTTACTGTAGGGATTTCATGGTACGGGTTTAGTTTTTCTCATTTTAACCTATAATTTGCAGACATTAGTTTGTTTAAATGGCAGACTCATTACAATTATAGATTTGAGACAAATTCTCCGGTAGAGCACAGCGTTAGATTAGTATGGCTTCCTCTGTTCAAACTAAAATCGATTATCCAAATAATTAATTATCCGAACAAAATAGTGCCCGCCCATTTCGTTCGGATAATTGAGGTTTCTCTGTATGTTAAAATTGTACCCTATCATATAATATATTCCCTGCTGAGTTCTATAGGGAAGTGGGAGATGCCCAAGTGGAGAAGAGGAGTCAGAGGCAGATAGCAGCCATTATGGGACCTGACATTGCTTGACCAACTAAAGAGTAGGCAGGAATTCAGAGGGCCGGGACCTCCCTGATTACAGAATTTGCCAAACAATACTACTTCCCATCTATGGCTGCAAAACGCTTGGTGGCAAAAGAAAAGTTTCTACTTTTCAATAAAATTGCAACTCTCCACTTTAAACAGATAGTTGCGCATCAACTGACATTACATTATTTGGATTTCAACATGAACAGCTAGTTGGGAGAGGAAGGGGGAGGAGGGGTGGTGAGCAAGATGTAGAAATGTGAACATGAAGATAAGAATTTTAAATGTGAAGTCAGCAAAACGTGGATGACGGGGTGACCAAGACTTGTTATATGACAGGATATGGACCAGTTTTTATTTTATACCCTCCCCCTATTCACAGTAACTATAGCAGAAGATTTGCATGCTCATTTGCTTTATTTTAATACAGTACATAACTGAATCTCTGGAAGATAAAAGAACAAATAAGTCAAATAACAAATTGACTGGCTGCCCCTGCCTCATCGACAAGCTCCTCAAGGAAACTAATGAACTGCTAACTGGAAACAAGATCCTCTGTTCCCTTTGAAGACTGTGTTGTGTTCTGGAAACATTGGGATGCAGTGATAGCTTCCAGAAACAAATTTTCGATGCATGCCTAAACCCCTGTTTGCCCATAACCTTTGAAAATTCAGGCCAAGAGTCCACAATAAATTGGCTGCAGCTCGGGCACTAGGTGAGTGAGGTGAAAATCTGTGCTAAATTCAGTGATACTAAATCTTGGTCATCTTTCAGGGATCAATATTTCTGCCTTTCTTCCACCTGTTTCTTTCAGTATTGTTAACATAATATCATTGACCAAATTTGCCACGAGTCATGGATGAGTTGCTCTTAGGCAATTCAAGCCTGTTTGATTTCCTCTTAATTCCACCCTCAGTTGTCTGGCTGTGTGGAGTTTGCACATTCTCCCCATGTCTGCATGGGTTTCTTCAGGTGCTCCAGTTTCATTGCATAGTCCAAAGATGTGCAGGTTAAGTGGATTGGCCATGATAAATTGCCCATACTGTCAAGGGGTCTGCTGGCTTGGTGGATTAGTCATGAGAAAGGCAGGGTTACCGGGATAGGGTAGGGGGATGGGTCTGGATGGAATGCTCTTCAGAGGGTCAGTGTGGACTCAATGGGCCAAATGACTTGTTCTCACACAGTAGGGATTCTGAGATTCTGTGATTAAAACATCAGGCCACCTATTATTCAGTAGGCAAGCTTGAGCAACCAATTTCTGGTACCAGTCAGGGAACTGTTTTTGAACCTACTGCTGTCATACCAAGCTCCTAGAGCTATGAAAAAGATCTGCAGCCAGAATTGTCCTTCCTTATCAATAAGTGCAACAAATGAGTGCTGCAAAAGATGCTGCCTCTGTTCCTGCATTAAGTAGCAGCTCAGGGAATGAGATTGCAACAGTGTCCATTTGAGGGTCTAGGTCCGGATAATTAGCTCAGTCCCTGACTTACAGATGACATATTTTTGACTGACAGTTTGTCCTACTTACGAAGGGGACGGAGGAGGATCTGCCCAGACTGGGACAAATGCCCTTCTCCCCACCTCTTCCGATCACTAAACGCCAATAACCAGAATCAGAATCTACAGCTGACTCAATGGATGGTCCCCTTGGATGTTCCTGTTAAGGGCATGGGTGTCCAAATTGGTATTCTACTTCCAGCGTTTCCCACAAGGGGCATGAAATCTTCTCCATTTGACCAGGTTGGCTTTTAAAAATGTACAGATCAATTAATGGATTAATCTGAATTCCCTGTTGCCTCTGCACTTGGACCAGAATCAGCAAACTTACTAACAGTAATATGTTCCTTTCCTGATGGCATTTTGGATGTACCTACACCAAATGGATTGCAGCATTTCCAAGAAGGCAGCTGACCACCACATTCTCAAGGGCAACTAGGGATGCACTATAAATGCGAGCCTAGCCAATGTCACTTATATCTCAAAATGAAAGAAAAGCTAGGTTCACAATTAAAAATGAGGGAAATTTATCATTTCACTACAAAAATTATGTCATTCCACTTGTTAAGAAGATTGACAGAGAGAAACCAAGGGGAATTACAGAAGAATCAGCCTAACATCTGCATGAGCAAGATTTTGGCATCTACAATCAAGGATCGAGTAACTGACTACTTCGAAAAAATTCAGTTAAATCAGGGAGAGTCAGCATGGATTCGTGAAGGGTAGGTCATGCCTGACAAATGTCAATTTTCTGAAGAGCTGACAAAGGTGTTGGACAGAGATTAGTCAATGGATGTTGTTTACATGGAATTCCAAAAGCTTTTGATAAAGTCCCACATAAGAGACTTCTAGCTAAGGTGGAAGCCCACAGAATTGAAGGCAAATTACTGACACAGATAGATGGATTTTAAAATATGTTTGAGGTTATCCATTTCGGACAGAAAAACCGTGAATCACGGTTTTTTTTGGAAGGCACAAAGTTAAAAGGAATGAATGTTCAGCACAATTTGAGATTCAGGTGCATAGCTCTTTAAAATTCCATGAACAGGTGCAGAAAATAGCCAAAAATCGAATCTCGGCCTTCATCACTAAACTGCTGGAGTGTAGGGATGTAGATGCTATGCTGCCATTATACAAAACCCTAACTAGACCCATGTAGAAACTGTGAGCAGATCTGGGCACCATTCCTTAGGAAGAATGTCTGGGCACAGGAGGGAATTCAATATCGATTGATTACCTGGATTTCAAGGGTTAAGTTATGAGGAGAGATTAGACAAATTAGGCCTTTATTCTCTAGAGTTTCTAAGGTCAAGGGATGATTGAATGAAGGTCTTCAGGATATTAACAGTGAAACACAGGGTAGATAAAGATAATTAATTTCCACTGGTTGAAGATTCTAAAACTAGGCGGCATAGTCTAAGAATTAGGGCCAGGCTACTCAGGAGAGATGTTCGAAAGCATTTCTACATGAAAAGAGTAGTGGAGGTTTGGAACTTTCTTTCTCAAATAGTGGTCAATGCTAATTCAATTGTTAAATTTAAATCTGAAATACACAATTTTTATTGAGCAAGGGTATCAAGGAATATGGGCTTAAGGCAGGCATATGGAGTTAGGTCATAGATCAGCCATAATCTTATTGAATGGCTGTGTAGACTTGAGGACACAACGGCTTACTTCTGTTCCTGTGTTACTACTTAAATAACCATTTTCTCTGCTCTTGGAGTATTTACAAAATTTGGGACTGTAACAAATTTAAAACTAGTACTGTGTTCAATTCTGGTCTCCCTCCTATAGGAAAGATATTGTTAAAATTGAGAGGGTTCAGAAAAGATTTACAAGGATGTTGCCAGGGTTAGAGGGTTTGAGCTCGAGGGAGAGGCTGAGGCTGTTTTCCCTGGAGTGTCGGAGGCTGAAGAGTGACTTTATAGAGGTTTATAAAAACATGAGGGGCATGGATAGGATGAATAGTCAAGGTGTTTTACCCAGGGTAGGAGAATCCAAAAGTAGACAATATAAGTTTAAGGTGAGAGGGGAAAGATTTATAAGGGACCTAAGGAGCAACTTTTTCACACAGAGTGTAGTGCGTGTATGGAATGAACTGCCAGAGGAAGTGATGGAGACTGCTACAATTGCAACATTGGATGGGTATATGAATTGGAAGGATTTAGAGGGATATGAGCCAAATGATGGCAAATGGGACTAGATTAATTTAGGATCAGGTGTCTGTTTCCATGCTGTACATTTCTATGACTCTATGACCAAAATGTGAAATATAAACCTAAGCTTTTAGTTTCTGGTGCCTTAGTTCTTTGTAAAAAGATTGAAAATGGAGAATACCCAGCAATTTGTGCTCCACAGTTGTTAATTTTTCCATTTGGGTATCTGAGCTCAAATTTATTTTTACATGCATTCCCAATCACAGGTTCCCATTGAAAGAAGGAATCTAGCTGTATCCCCAGTGGATGCTATTGATTTAACAGTTAGTAGTTACCATTGGAGCCAGTGGAAGGAAATGATGCTCCTTGACATGCAACTGAATTTCCCAAAAAGTTAAAAGTGCCTCCATTCAGCAACTGCATGTTGTGTGCTTCCTGCGGATTTGAAGATGACCCAAAATTAGATGGAGCTCTGGTGTTATAGGGTGACACAGCACAGCTACTGTTGAAGTAGTCCCTTGAAACTGCTTGCTCATTGAAAGAGGTGAAACGACTGGGATCCGCTCTATGGTGATACACTGCAGGAGAAGCATGTGTCTGATTCCTGAACATGGCTTGATAATTGGAGCTAGCGCCATAGTAGGCTTGATCGGGCTGGGGCAACGTCTGGTAGAGGGAGTCTGAGTACGGGTGACAGTGCGTGTGGACAGGTAATGCAGAGCTGCCATTCTGAGACCTAATAGCCATCGGTCCTTGGTTGATTACACTTCCTCTGTTGCCCAAAGTTGGAGATAGAGGTGGAGTGATCACATGACTGTTACTGTGAGAAAGCTCCATAGAATCTGCAAATGAAAGGACAGAAATATTATTTATACCAAACGTACATTTTGTGATCCAGCACAGCAAACTGTGTATGCGCGCCTAAAATATTTGACCTTTGAATTTTTCTTTGTCTGACACAACTGGTGCAACCTCAGGGTAATACCTGTTGCTGATAGATTTTCATGCTCATTGTATTTTTTTTCTCATTAGCCAAGCATAAAAAACATTCAGTGGGATGCTAACATTTTAAAAAATGCACATCTCTTCAGTAAACATTCTATTGTGCCAAGTAGGATGCAATAATCCTAGAATCATTTTTTTTTAATTGAATACTACAAAATTGCACATTTGAAATTGCTTTGAAATGATTAATTAAAATTGCCAATGGCTTTTCTCAACAGGAATTATTTTTATGATTTGGTTTTCCATAAGTCTAAAGTATGAATTTGCTGGCTGATTGAAAATGTATTATTTTTGTCAGTTATTTGATTCTTGTGGCCAATTCTGCTGTGAAACATTTCAAATAACTGAAAAATTTTAATTTATTTTGGAAAGAATTTTGCCACAGTCATAAAGCAGATGAAAAACATTCTTATTGTGGGGTTGGTCTAACAACCGTGATCCTCAGACGAAATTGAATGCTGATATTTTCTCAGATTAAACGACATAGTTCTGATGAAACATCAACTCCTTTGTACCTGAGCAGAAATGTATAAGTGTGGTGTGCATATTCCTGCACTTTACCTGAGTCTAGTATCATTTGCTTTAATACACATCGTTTTTTTTTCCCTTGTGATTTGTCATACTTACATTATTTAGTACCTTTCTGTCTTCTCCAGACCTACTCTATCCTTTAGGCACAATGAAACATGCTATTGATTGGAATATGCATTAGCTTGCCACTCTAAATGAAATTAGAGAAAATCTTATCACTCAAAAATGTTAAGAATTTCTATTTCTTTCATTTGACATTGAGTTGCACCTTTGAAAAGGCTATTTTTCTATTCTTTTCAGAACTTATTAATTAACACAATGATAAATAGATCAATGTTAGAAATACAGAGTTACGTGGAGTCAATATGAAGAATCAATGTAAAGAAAAAAAGAAAACATGTAGTTTAAATATCTTATAGAACATTCCGTCCTGTGGACAGCTAGGATGGGAATTAAAGTGATTTTAATTAAATACAATAAAAGCAAAACACTGCAGATGTTGGAGATCTGAACTGAAAAGAAAATCAGGAGAAACTCAGGAGTTCTGGCACAATCTGTTGAGAGAAAACATCACATTTTGATTACAAAATTATGCAGAATGGACTCAAAATGTTAACCCTTTTTCTCCCCACAGATACTGCCAGGCATACTGAATTTCTCCAGCACTTATTGTTTTGTTTTAAATGGTGGTTCCACTGCATCTTAAACAGAAGAAATGTTTTGCAATCACAAAATTATTTTTGCAAGTGCTAAACCGAGAACCTAATTCACAGGGTATCAAATAGCTACAGTGTCAGTTACCTGAAGCACAGCTTCATGTTGTCACAAGAACTGATAACTGGTGATGACTGTGAAAATAATTGTTTTTGATCCTGAGAAAAAATTTGTAAGTGAGAATAAGAAATTCATTCTAAGGTTATAAATATAATTCTGAGTATAGTTTGTATCATTTCTGTCAAAATAAATCTCCCACTGTTATGTGTACAGTCTGGCAATTTCTACTTCTTAATATGGTAAAATTATGGCTGAAGTAAATTTTTAGTCAATGGCTAACAGTTTTATTATATTTAATATATTTGTCAATGCTAACACCCTAAAGAATTGCTATTGTCTTGCTGTTTTTTTAAGATCCAACTAACAGCATGGTTGCTTGAGGCTCAAATATATTCCTGTGACCAACTTGCTTTTCCAGTCACTGATTTGTGTTCACCAATGAGAGCGCAGTACTAGCAGGCAATGCAGCCGCAGTCAATGTTGCAGTACTCTTCATCCCACATCTGCCCTATTTCCCATTTCTTTACTCCCCTTTCCAAGAGCTAATTACCTGCATACTCAATAGTTTATATGTTCTCTGCTTTAATCATTTGTTCTGGAACTATAACCCTTATGTAAAATAAAATTCTGCTGTCCTCCACTTTAACTTCGTTATGCTTGATTTTATGTCAATGACACTTTTTCTAGGCCACTTAAACTCTTAAATTAACTAACGTATCAAATGCTTCCTTTTTAATGTTCCTTATCCTGTTTTTAACCAACTCAATATTTGCAGAAGCAATTTACAAGAATTCATCCTTAAAAGTGAAATTTCAGTTTTGGGGATCCATTGAAGAAATTGGAACTCTTCTGCTTGGGGAGAATCAGGCTGAGAGGAGATTTCATCGAGGTTTTCAAAATCATGAACAGGTTAGATAGAGTAGATGGTCAGAAGCTGTTCTTCATTGTAAAAGGAAGAATAAGGACAGGTTTAGAGGGATGTATGAAAGAAACAAGGGTATTGTGAGAAAATATTTTTACTCAGCAAGTAGTTAGGGCATGGAAATGCACTGCTTGCCAATGTGGAGGAGGCAGGTTCAACTAAGGCATTCAAGACTGGATGAAGATTTGGATGAAAATAGTGGCAAGTGTGTGGGGAAAAGTCAGGAGATTAGCACTAGATTATAGAACCAGTGCATGTATGATGAGCCAAATGGCCTCTTTCTGCACCACAACAATCTTATGACCTTCCCCAAAAAGTCAATAACTCCCTTTTTACTGCATCATCTAACTCCCAGCATATTAGCAGGTGTACCATATGGACCTCGGGTTGCCAACTGTGGTTAAGTAGATTCCTGGTGATTTAATCACATGACCTACTCTATGTTCCACCCAGTGGTCAATCAAGACATCACTTGTTGTGTTGCACAGCCTTCCTACCTTTTCCTAAAGGAAGAATATTCACTATCCAGTTGGATATACTTAGGTGCCAGCCTTATTTTGCCATTTTCCATATATTTACATTGGATAAGGCGAAACATTCAAAGAAAATGACAAAACAAAAATTGCACGGCCTAATTTTACCAAAAGCTAAGTGTCATTTTCACAGTGTTTGATGTTTCTCTCCATGAACTCCAGTGAGTTATCTGACACATTACTCTACACTGCTCACCTGAACATGTATGCACCATGCCCCTACGGTGCTGTTCTCATTTTATGGTGTGCTCCCCGGTGGTAGAATTACTCACCATTGCCAGGAATGTCTAGGATTCAAGCCACGCCACTAAATTTAAAGACCAGCCAAGCATCATTCAAGCCCTGACAGAATAGGCCTCACACAGCACACAGAAGCATTTTTACCTGCTTGAGAGCACTAAGTGGTACAGTGACGCCTCAATAGAAATAGAATAACACAACTGTTTTGCCTATTTATCACCTGTCTGATCAACTGTCATAGTAATTAATTGATAAGAATTAAACTGCAGAGGCAACCCACCCTTATCATCATATCATGTTAGAAGCCTGTCTAAATGGAGTGCTAGTCTTTCCCTAACAGAGCATAACAGCCTGTCATCGTTCAATGGTGGAATATTACATGTTGATGAGCCTTCAACTGATTGATAACATTAAATTGTAATTGGACAACAGGCAAAGTGAAGAAAAAACAAAAATAAAAAAGTATCTCCAGTTATTTCTGGGAATAAACAGAGGCCATATATCCATGAAGCAACAAATTTACAGTAACATCACCTGACTTACATCTTTTGGAACTTGGTGTCAATAAGTCCAACAATGTGTGTACACGCACATGGACAAATACACTCCCTCATTTGGGGGAGTTGCAATGACAGAGTCATCAGTCTTGAGGGTAGTTCTTGTCTCACAGCAGCAGCTAGCCTTGTAACGCATTCAGCCCTTGAAATGAAGCAGGAAAATGAGCATTCTCAAGGATGGGGGCATCATGGTGAATCCCAGGGCACACACTGCTAAGATATGCTACTAATGATTACAGATGACTTGCACATTGACTGAATGGAGTCTATTTCACTTGAAGTCTGCTGCATTACAATGTGGCATTCTCAATGCAACCTGAGTACAGTCTATAGAGCCCTGCACGTGGGGGAAGCCAGTTACGTTGCCAAAGTCTACTGCATGGGCTGCAGTGCCGACCTCGTCATGGGGAAGAGGAATGTGGCATTGAGATCTTGTACAAATGGCTTTGATAACAGCCTTGATACATATATGGGCTGAAGATTGAGAGATCCCACAAAGGTAAATAGTGGATCTTTTGAAGAAGCCAAATTAATGGCCAATACAAGAGGATGGCTACCCATCGCTGCCCTCTCTTCCATCCTAGTTCACAAGTACTGCTCCAGCAGATGAATGCCACTCTCTGACAAGGTCCCAGTCTGCAATGGCACTTGTCTGGAGGAAATGGCATTGAGGACAACAGCCTATGGGCCTCCCGTACCTCCTCGTCATCCCAAGTGGGGCTTCAGCTGCAGCATCTCCATGTGGAGAGTGTGCAGCAGTTGCAGGAAGTTGTTTTTCGTCCTAGGCTTATTTGCGCATTTGTTCCACCTCGATTTCTCTGCACCTTCAATACACCATGGTGGCAATGCTGACAATCTCTGCTATGGCTGGATCCATTGGTTATACTTTCGATGAAGTGGGACATGGAGGATCGGACAAGGCGGGCCAGGGAATGACTGTTCATGGCCTTTTGACAAAAAGACCTAATTTTGGTGTATTTAGCTCAAGCCAAATTGTACAAATACAAGTGTGGTAGGTTAGAATTAGAATTAGGTTTATTGTCATATGTAATCAAATCAGGGGTACATGAGGACAGTGAAAATTTGCCATTTCCAGCACCACCTTAGGTACAAAAATATCTAGGTACAAAATCTGAGTTTTAAATTAGAAAAACAAAGAAATAAAATCTTTCTAAAGCAGGGAGACATACTGGACTTCATCTCAAGGTCTGGAGTCCCCATTGGCCTTCCACAAGGCTGGTCCCTACTGGGGTACCTCAAGACTGGGAGTGCCTGACTGCTGACACCATCGCCTGGAGTCACATCCCACCCCACCACCCCCTTACCCGCCCAGGAATACCACAACAAGGAATCCCTGGTTTTGCTGCCAAGCTATGCCATCAAAGATTTCATACCAATCAGGAGTATGGCCTGTGCTCTCTGACAAAAAAAAGTGCTAAGACCACTCTGAGTATGATGCAGCTATTTTTCATTTCAAGGCAGGGATGCAGTGAGTTTCCCGAGTGAGCACAATGAGAGAGAAGCAAGACAGCAAGTCAAGAATTCTGGTATATACCCTGTTCTGATGCCCAAGATGGGTTCCTGGCCCAGTTCAGAAAGTGGCCTGGCAGCAGCGTTGCAATGAAAGATGTTGGTGTGCTCCAAAGGGCAGTATCAAAGTGATAAATATGCTAAAAGTGAGTTGGAGATGTGCCATGAGAATGTGATGAGGTTGATGTGTGCCTGAGGATGAAGGATACAGGCATTCACTGTCCACAGAGTGTAACCTGAGATGTTCAGAACTGCTGGCAAAGATGGAGGGCTGGAGGAACAAATGGCCAGCTGGAGTTGCCAGGTACTTGCTTAATTTTCCTGTTTGGAATTGCCACTCCAGTGCCTGCTAAAATGGCAAACAGTATATGTATGAGATGAGATTAGATAATAAAGGAAGTTAATGCGTATCACTTGCCACTCACCAGCATGGTTCGTCTCACTGTTAAAATCTTGGAAGGAAAATGGACATGGCTTTCTCTCACCCAGCTCACCATTGTCCATGCCTTTTTCAGAGCTGGGAAGATACCACCATAAATTTTTTTGAAGTCCTTATGACTTTTCTCCTGCATTGCTCACAGCAGTGTTCAGCAGATTAATCTTCAAGGAGAATCCTGGAGGGCTCTGTATGAAACTTGGGTTGAGTTTCTTTATGTGAGGTCTGGTAAGTTTCTCACACAATCAATTTGAGCTCACCTTATTCATGTCCTGCCACGTCCCTTACAATGCCCCTTACAATGCCCCTTCCATCCAAAGCTGGGCTGATTGTACCACTCGCTACAGCCAGAAGAGAACTCACCATCCCTGGCATTGGTGCCAACTTTCAAACATCACAGTCCACCCAGACCAGCACCATCAGTCTGGAGCTGCCCTGTACGGTACCCTGGGGATGTCTGAAAAAGGTCAGTTGGTGCTCAGCTTTGCAGACAGGGACCTGGAGGTCCAGCTGAACTGGATGACGTAGAGGAGGGATGTAATCTTCCCACAGGACTGAAGGAAGAGGCCATGACACCAGACCTTGCCACCCTGGTCAATCCAGTGTCTAGAGGAATGCCAGCAATTCAGGAGGAAGGTCAATGTGAAAGTGCTCTCCTCTCTGCTATCTCACACTCATTAGTTCTCTACTGCAATTGCACATGCGTCTCACTCAGGTTCATTCTCTACCTCTCTCCTTGTTGCCTGTAATGAGCTCCCTTGCTTGCTTTTACCCACTTAGCTCCCCCCCACCACTAACCCTGCATGTCCTCTGCACTGCCTACTTGCTCACTCCAGACATCTCACCGTCTTTCCCTCACCTGAACCAACATGACTGCTGTACTACCCATTTTCATCTCTCATCATACATCTCTCCCTTTCTTTCATTTCAAAAGAAAATAGCCAATGAAAGGGCAGAAAAAGCCAAGACAAGTAGTGGGATGCTTGATATTCAGCTTCTTACTGGCTCAGAGGAGGGTATCCCGATCGTGACTGTCCCAAATGGTAGATAATCATGCCCAACCTTCTGGTCTGATGTTAGAGGCTGCCTTTATCTTACTGTGCCAGGACCCCCCAAGTAAAGAGTATCTCCTTTAACCTGGACCGAGGACTATACGCCTTCAACTTCGAAGCATGGTCATTTGCTTGAAGCACACACAGTGTTATCTGCACATGCAGGCGTGACACTGATTTAGCATTGTTCCATATAGCAACATGGCCACCCAAACCCCAATCCACCACCATTCTTGACTGGTGACTGCTCACAAAAGTTTCCTGGCTTTGTTGCTCCTGTCACAAAGCTGGCCCCTTTTTTTTCTTTAAAGCTGTTATTTTTCTCACGGATACTGTGTTCTTAGTTTTTTACAGGGGGGGTCATAAACTGCTCTTGGTTCCGATTAGACTGTTTGGTACAGAGATTAAAGGGTATTGAAAGGCCTTTTTGTTTACATGTAAACAGATGAGACTTCAGGCCAAAGTGGTCATGTTTTAGAAGTGACCTGTATAATGAAAGGGGAGTGGTCAGCTCTCTAGCTGAGCAGTTCAGACCAGAACTAGTTAGGAGTTCAGCTGTGTGGAAACAGACTCTCTCTCTCCCTCTGCCCTTCTAACTTCAACCTGTAAGCATCTGTTCCATTTGTACTGTTTAAGGGGCTTTGCTTATTGGGACTGTTGTGCATATTTGGTACAGCATAATTAAGTCTACTTTGAATAGACTGAGTTCTGTAGGTCATCTTTATTCTGTTCTTTGTGTTTCATTGTGTAATTTTGTGAATAAATTTCTGTATGTTTCAAAACCTAGTAGTCAACCTAGCTAACTTACTCCAGGTAATTTTCACTGTACACTTACTGAAACAAATTGCAAAGTTATGGTCTGGGTTGCCTACTCAAGAATGTTTTGAGTGGTCTGGCCTAGTCTATAACACTCCATTAAAAGACAATTCAAGGCAGAAATACTATGTGCCTGTTAGTTCTGACTGAGGCGGAAAAACACTGAAATGATGGAAAGACAGAGACACTGAGAAACCAGGTAGGTGCTGAGTGTACAAGCAGTAAGAGAGCAAGCGAGCAGACATGATCTAAAGCCTGAAGTAATCTATGAGCAGATGTTTGTCTTTCCACAGTAAGTGTCCTTGCAGCTGCATTCCAATGACAGTCGCTAGTGCACTCCAAAGAACAGTATTAGAGTGCAGAAACATATTGTAAATGTGGTTTGGGATTAGGTTCATCATGGACTGGTTAGATCCAAGGATCTGTTTCCGTGCTGTTTGACTCAGATACGTATCATGATGATTTGAAGAGGTTGGCATGTGTGAGATGCCAATATCCATGGCCATGAGGTGCATTTGCCCTTTCCAAAAAATACATTAAGGGAACAAGCAAAACTGGCAAATAGGTTTCAAGGTTGAAATGTGGGTCCATCTATTTTGAACCTATAATAATAGAACAGCTTTAAATTATGGAAAACTAGAAACAGTGCGATATCACACCTTAGGATTGTAATGTTAGGAATGCACTTTGGATTTACCAGAATGAAAGCTGGATTATATATTATGAGGAGAGATTTCCAAGAATTTAGAAGGTTAATGTATGATTTTAGTCAAAATATTAAGAAGGGGCAGGGTTTATATTATTTACATATAATCACACTTTTCTTTATAATAAATGAGGTTCACTTCCAGAAGATAAACAAAATGCCTAATAATGCTTAAAATAGCATTACTATATTTAGCTACCTGAAAAGGATAGTAGCCCCTCTTGACCTCTTATAGATTTCCTTCCAAACAAATCTATTTTATATGTTCTGAAGACATTAAATTTGATGTCACATTGGCTCCATCCTCTGTTGATGCTACGCACAGTCTGAGAGTGGGGAAAACAATTTCTACTCTTATGTTCAGAGGTAGAAGATGTATCTGTTCCAGCACCCTGAGGCCCAAATAGTATGCCTAATCAGATGTCATTGCATTTATTACTTTCATGCTATCTAACAAGTGTCTCTTCCACTAATACTCTACAAGGATGAATTTTCCCCCACAAATTACTAGATAGATCCTACGAGTTGGTTAGCTCTATTGGCTAGAAGGCTGGTTTGCAATGCAGAGCCATGTCAACAGTGCTGGTTCGATTTCCACGTTGACTGAGGTTGCTATGAAGGTACCACCTTTCAATTTCTCCCCTTGCTTGAGATGTGGTCACGTCCAGTCATCTCCCTCTAATGAGAAAGCCTCCTATAGTCCTCTCAGACTGTGGTGACTTTACTAGCCAGGTTCAAGACAAAGGAGATTTTGTGTGGTAGCAAACAGCCTCAAATCAACCTTTATCCTGTTCAACACACTGGGAGAGGTGGCAAGTAGCAGGAATAGTCATTTGGAACAATACCACAAAATCTAGATGAATCCATTAAACAGTTTAGCCAAGAGTTGAGTTAAGACCAGTTGAAGAGATTGTCATCATCCTAATCTCTCCAACTTCCATTCACTCATGATGAAACTGCTCTCTGACATACGTTAGCATCTATTTATACATTGTTTTGATTTTCTATCCTTGTTTTTAAAGCCCTCCATAGACTTTCTGCAAATTTGCAATCCTCAGGTATATCTGTTATCCACTAATTTTAATTTCTCCTCCATTGGTAACCCTACTTTGAATTGCCTCAGCTCTGAACTTGCCTCTCTAATTCTCTCTGCATCTCTTTCTTCTTTTCAGATATTCCTTAAAACCAATGTCTTTGACCAAGGTTCTGAACATCTGATGCCTTATCTGGCTGAGTGTCAAAATGTGCTTTTCTATTAAGGCATCTTGCAGCATTTTATTGTATTAAAAGCTTTATAGATAGTTGTTGATAAAATAGTTACTAGTTAATAGGCTGATCAACACTTACTGATCCAGATTTTGATACAGAATTTTCTTTGTTCAACATTTTCTAAATGTATAAAAGATACAAAAGAATTTCGACAATAGAACATCTTTCATTGATAATTCTTTTGTTCAGATTCATCAACATGTATTTTCAAAGAACGTGAACAGAAATTGCTAGACATGTATCAGGAGTCTATGTGCATCTTTAATGATTTTTTTTCAAATTTCTACCATTGGGCAAGTTTAGTTTGTATTTGGTTTGGTGCGTGCATTTTTTTGTGGATTATTTAGAAAGAACAAAAGAAACCTGGTTCAAAGCAGAATGCTGTATATCATTTATAACAAAAGCTGATCTAAATCACACAGCAGCACTGATAAAATAGCAGGGCTACTTTCTTACCTGCCATTTGAAGAGGGTCATTTTCAGCATTTGGGAATGGAGTCACACTAGTAGCTAAGTTGTGTTGGCTTGCTGCTAGAGATGGATATGTCTGTGATGCCAAAGATTCATTTTTTACCATAGCATCGTTAGAAAGCAATGTGTTTTTGTTACGATTTGCAAGAAAACATGAGCTTGGTGATGCTGTGAATGTTGCTTTACTAGCATCTGTAAAAGACAAACAGAAAAACAGTTAATAATTGGCTTCTTGTGCCTTAAAACATCACCATCAGAAACCTTGTTCTCAACTTCAAGTTATTCTGCAGTGCTTCTCTTTTCTGCTGTAATAGGCTTTGTTGTACTAACTTTATAATCTGCACAATTGATAACTACTTTTTCTGTTTCTCTTTTTTTGAGTTCTACTTTAGTACCCTTCTGCTGGACTTCAGAACCACATTGCCCTCCTTCTCCCCCTCTTCCTTCATATGGAGTTATCCTACACAATTCAATGCACTTTGTGCCATTTTCCTGTAGAAGGAAAAAGAGAGAAAATGTAAGTTTTGCGGGACATCAAAACACCTCATATACTGCCACACAGTCCTACGCACATCAACACTTCAATAACTAAATACTGTAAGTTGTTAAAATGAAAATGGAGCTTATAAATTCCTCCTCAAACAGTAATATGAAGTTCAAAGTTTGTGCGAAGATTTGTAGCTCGGGTGCTCGTTGTTGTGGTTCTGTTCGCCGAGCTGGAAGTTCTTGTTGCAAATGTTTCGTCCCCTGGCTAGGCGACATCATCAGTGCTTGGGAGCCTCCTGCGAAGCGCTTCTTTGATGTTTCCTCCGGTGTTTATAGTGGTCTGTCCCTGCCGCTTCCAGTTGTAGTGGTTGGTATAATGGTTTGGTGCGTGCATTTGGGGCATGGCATGGCATGCCTCTAGAGGCATGGCATTCATCCACAAACTCCATCAACAAACACATCGACCTGGACCCAATATACCAACCACTACAGCGGACAGCTGAAACTGACAACCGGAAGCGGCAGGGACAGACCACTATAAACACCGGAGGAAACATCAAAGAAGCGCTTCGCAGGAGGCTCCCAAGCACTGATGATGTCGCCTAGCCAGGGGACGAAACGTTTGCAACAAAAACTTCCAGCTCGGCGAACAGAACCACAACACTAATATGAAGTTGGAAATTTATATTTCTTAATCAATTGGCATTCACAAGTGACTATTAAGCTAGAATTTTTGTGTCATTTCTTTCCAGTTACATCATTTAAAAGACATTTGGATAAGTACATGAATAGGAAAGGTGTGGAGGGATATGGGTCAAATGTAGCAAGTGGGACTAGTTCGGTTTGGGAACATGGTTGGTGTGGATGTGTTGGATTGGAGGGTCTGCTTCTGTGCTACATGACTCTATGATTCCATGACTTTAAGGCATGAGAGAGCAGGAACAACTTAATCGCATTGCAAAGTGGTGGTCTTCCCAGGTATCTGCTGCTCCTTTCTTCACAATGGAAGTGCTCATGGGTTCAGAAAGAATAAACAAAACTATCATGAACTAGCACAAATATATTGGAGATCAGCTAGTGTATGGGAAAAGGACTCACATTTTGGGATCATTGGAATCTCTTTTGGGGTAGAAGTGACCTGTACAAGAAGGATGGATTGCATCTGAATTGCAAAAGGACTAACATACTGGCAGGGAGGTTTGCTAAAGCTGCTCAGGAAGATTTAAACTATTAAGGAGGGGGGGATGGTACCCAGGGAGATATTGAGGAAAGAGATCAATCACAGACTGGTACAGTTGAGAAAATAAGTGAGTCAAACAGTCAGGGCAAGCAGGGACAAAGCAGAGAACAAGATAGGACTGATAAATTAACTGCATTTATTTCAATGCAAGGGGCCTAACAGGGAAGGCAGATGAACTCAGGGCATGGTTAGGAACATGGGAATGGGATATCATAGCAATTACAGAAACGTGGCTCAGGGATGGACAGGACTGGCAGCTTAACGTTCCCGGATACAAATGCTACAGGAAGGACAGCAAGGGAGGCAAGAGAGGAGGGGGAGTGGCAATTTTGATAAGGGATAGCGTTACAGCTGTACTGAGGGAGGATATTCCTGGAAATACATCCAGGGAAGTTATTTGGGTGGAACTGAGAAATAAGAAAGGGATGATCACCTTATTGGGATTGTATTATAGAACCCCTAATAGTCAGAGAAAATTGAGAAACAGATTTGTAAGGAGATCTCAATTATCTATAAGAATAATAGGGTGGTTATGGTAGGGGTTTTTAACTTTCCAAACATAGACTGGGACTGCCATAGTGTCAAGGGTTAGATGGAGAGGAATTTCTTAAGTGTGTACAAGAAAAATTTCTGATTCAATATGTGGATGGGAAGCCTTCAGAAATGAGATAACAAGAGTCCAGAGACAGTACATGTCTGTTAGGGTGAAAGGAAAGGCTGGTAGGTGTAGGGAATGCTGGATGACTGAAGAGGTATTTGAGGGTTTGGTCAAGAAAAAGAAGGAAGCATGTATCAGGTATCGACAAGAGAGATCGAGTGAATCCTTAGAAGAGTATAGTCAGTAGGAGTATCCTTAAGAGGGAAATCAGGAGGGCAAAAGGGGACATGAGATAGCTTTGGCAAATAGAATTAAGGAGAATCCAAAAGGCTTTTACAAATGCATTAAGGATAAAAGGGTAACTCGGAAGAGAATAGGGCCCCTCCAAGATCAGCAGCGCGGCCTTTGAGTGGAGGCGCAGGAGATATACTAAACAAGTATATTGCATCAGTATTTACTGTGGACAAGGATGTGGAAGATATAGAATGTAGGGAAATAGATGGTGACATCTTGAAAAATGTCCATATTACAGAGGAGGAAGTGCTAGATGTCTTGAAACACATAAAAATGGATAAATCTCCAGGACATGATCAGGTGGATCCTAGTTAGTAAGTTTGCAGATGACACCAAAATTGGAGGTGTGGTGGACAGCGAAGAAGGTTACCTCAGATTACAACAGGATCTGGACCAGATGGGCCAATGGGCTGAGAAGTAGCAGATGGAGTTTAATTTAGATAAATGTGAGGTGCTGCATTTTGGGAAGTAAATCTTAGCAGGACTTATACACTTAATAGTAAGGTCCTTGGGACTGTTGCTGAACAAAGAGACCTTGAAGGTGCAAGTTCATAGCTCCTTGAAAGTGAAGTCACAGGTAGATAGGATAGCGAAGAAGGCGTTTGGTATACTTTCCTTTATTGGTCAGAGTATTGAGTACAGCAGTTAGGAGGTCATGTTGCGGCTGTGCTGGACATTGGTTAGACCTTTTTTGGAATATTGCGTGCAATTCTGGTCTCTGTCCTATCGAAACTTGAAAGGGTTCAGAAAAGATTTACAAGGATGTTGCCAGGTTTGGAAGATTTGAGCTATAGGGAGAGGTTGAATAGGCTGTGTCTGTTTTCCCTGGAGCGTCAGAGGCTGAGGGCTGACCTTATAGAGATTTATAAAATCACGAGGGGCATGGATAGGATAAATAGACAAGATCATTTTGCTGAGGTGGGGAGTCCAGAATGAGAAGGCATAGGTTTAGGGTGAGTGGGGAAACTTTTTCACTCAGAGGGTGGTCCATATATGGAATGAGCTGCCAGAGGAAGTGCTGGAGGCTAGTACGATTGCAACGTTTAAAAGGCATCTGGGTGGGTATATGAATAGAAAGGGTTTGGAGGGATATGGGCCAGGTGCTGGCAGGTCAGACTAGATTAGGTTGGGATGTCTGGTCAGCGTAGACAAGTTGGACCAAAGGGTCTGTTTAAGTGCTGCACATCTCTACGACACCAACTTTGTGACGCTTAGTGTTCTCGAAATTCAGATAAAAGTTTGAATGTAGGCTGATTGGAAAAGAAAGCAACATCAATGTGAAGAAAATCATTTTTTCTATACAAGGTGATGAGGCCCTATATGAAAGGTATGGCGGATGCTAATTCAACTGACGTCTTCAAAACAAAATTGAATAATTATTTGGCATGCACTTCTCATGGCTGCTTGCTTGTGATGGCCCTGACTGCGACTGACTGGACTGACTGTTGTCTACTCCCTGAACTGTAGTCAGATATATCCTCTGACTGTGATGTGCCCAAATGGGGTGACTGACAAAAGCTAAGACCTGGCCTCTGTGCAAAGTGTGTCCGCAACTGACAGTACCAGGATCCCTTGTCCGACAGTGGCAACCCTAGACTTGAAGATTACTCTAATTACTTTCTGACAAGCCCACTTTGTTGAATAAAGTTGCAGTGTGTTTGTCACACAGGTAGCTGGCACGTGCTGTAACGGTTTGATTGACATCTTGGTGTGCTGAATAGAAAACTGCATCCCCCTCCCCACCGCACCGCCCCCATCCCACCAGCCCCAGATAAAGCCCTATTCAGAATCAAGACAACCAGCCGGTCTGTTAACCTATGCAAAACAGCATGTCAATACAGCACTTCTGATAGGCTTTTTCTCTGTCTGTAGCACCAACACAGTGATAGGCATGGCACAGCAAGACATGGCATGGGTATTGTGAGCATGTGGGTAGGTCCTGAGTTCACAAACACTAAGAGAGCAAGTGAGCTGTCATGAGATACAGCCTGGTCCAATCTATGTACTGAGTGCCTGTCTTTAGTAAACCAAGTGTCCTTGCAGTAACCTTTCAATGCTTGTTGCAGACATGCCCTCAAATGTTGGTCTAAGCAGCCTGAAAGTGGATTGAACTTCAAGATGAGTCTCCACTGACCTCTCACATGATTCCACCAAGGTTTTATGCCAAACCTCATTGTTCTTGTCTCTACAAGTTTCAATATACAGCCCAGTATATCTGCTATGTAAATTGCATACATGATAATTTGACTAGACTTGTATTTCAGACAATAATCTGACTGCTTTAGTGTTGCCCATTATCAAAGCACTGCATATTCATCCTACACTGAAAATGGCATTAATTATACATCTAGTGTGGATATTCTGAGAATGAAGAAAATAATTTCTGAACGGCATTACAGTTGGTTCTGATATGACATGATATTTCCATTCTTGTGCAATCTTACATTTTAAGAAAATCACGCAATAGCCACATCATTTAAACTAATGGGGCCAGAATCGCATTACAGCCAATACAAGCAAGGAAATACAAATAACAATCTAAGTTCTTCAATCATATCGAAACCAATTTGCATTGAAGAAACATGCATTACAGGAGAACCAACTGTACTTAGATGTCATGAATGGGGTCTCCTCAAGATTTACTTCGAGCAGTGATCCATCAAAGGTCTGCATCATAAACTAGTGCATGATATCCCTAATGATAGGTTGTAAAGTCAGGGCATGAAAGGTGTTGGGAAATATTATTATTCATCCATAGGTTGGGAGTGTTGCTAGCTATGCCAGCATTTATTGGTGCCTTTAGGAGTCAACTTTATTGCTGTGGGTCTGGAGTCACACACAGGTCAGTATGGCAGATTTCTTTCCCTAAAGGACACTCATGAACCAGTTGGGCTTTTTACCTCAGTAATTGGCAATGGTTTCAATGTCATCATCAGACTTTTTCTTCCAGATTTATTTGAATTCAAGTTCCACCATCTGGCATGGTGGGTTTCAAACCTCGGTCCCAAGAACATTAACATGAGTCTCTGGATAAAGAATCTAGCAATAAAAACACCAGGCCATCAACTCTTCCTGGTAAAAACAATGACTGCAGATGCTGGAAACCAGATGTCTGGATTAGTGGTGCTGGAAGAGCACAGCAGTTCAGGCAGCATCCAAGGTGCAGCGAAATCGACGTTTCGGGCAAAAGCTCTTCATCAGGAATAAAGGCAGTGAGCTTG
>NC_057712.1:74721608-74732542 GCF_004010195.1 Chiloscyllium plagiosum
TCCTTTTTTACCTATCCACTCCACCCTCTTCTCCCTGACCTATCACCTTCATCCCCTCCCCCACTCACCCATTGTACTCTATGCTACTTTCTCCCCACCCCACCCTCCTCTAGCTTATTTCTCCACGCTTCAGGCTCACTGCCTTTATTCCTGATGAAGAGCTTTTGCCCGAAACATTGATTTTGCTGCTCCTTGGATGCTGCCTGAGCTGCTGTGCTCTTCCAGCACCACTAATCCATCAACTCTTCCTGGCCACTCTTTGATCAGAGACTCTTAAATGGCTAGTTAAAGAGTACTTAATGACTACTCTGACATGACCTCCCCACTAAAATCATGTTGACTATTTTTGATTAATCCTTGCCTCTCTAAGTGCAGATTATTTCTGTCGCTCAGAATTGCTTCCAATAGTTTCCCCACCACTGAGCATTATACTGTTTGGCTTGTCATTTCCTGGTTTACTCCTTCTTCCATTCTTGAATGACAGCACCACATTGGCTGACCTCCAGTCCTCTGGCACCTCTCCTGTGAGAGGTATTAAAAATTAATGCCAGCACACCCGTTATTTACTCCCTTGTCTCACTCTCTGGAATTTATTCAATCCACTACCATTAGAGTTCAGCCAATGCAAGCAGAAGCCCTTACCAAGTATGTAACCTAGTAAATTTTACTGCACATAATGATGAACAAAGGACACAGAGTTGTACCGCCTTCACGAGACCTCTTCATGCCAACTGGAGCTTCGGTACCATCTCTCCCCACCCCTTCTCACATCCACCCCACTATGGTCCTTCACATCTTCTTATCCATCACTGCAATGACCTGCCAGTCTGGTCCTGTTGAGAACTAAGATTTATCTTAAGGTTGGGGCTCCACTGCTGAACATCATATTTGGACGTGGCAGTATGTTCCAGCAGTGGTCACCATTCTCAGTGTGCTGCTGGAACCTGAGAACTGCTGGCCTTTGGACTGGCTACACATGATAGGCTGCTCCGGATTGTTAGACCACATGGAATCCAGGGTGAGCTGGAAAACTGGATACACAATTGGCTTGATGGTAGGAAGCAGAAAGTAATAGTGGAAGGATGCTTGTTGGACTGGAGGCCTGTAACTAATGGAGTACCTCAGGGGTTGGTGCTGGGCCCATTACTGTTTGTTATCTGTATCAATGATTTGGATGAGAATGTACAAAGCATGATTAGTAAGTTTGCTAATGACACTAAAATAGGCGGTATCGTGGACAGTGAGGAACGTTCTCAGAAATTACAACAGGACCTTAATCAGCTGGATAAGTGTGCTGAGAAATGGCAAATGGAGTTTAAAAGAGATAAATGTGAGGTCTTACATTTTGGAAAGTCACATCAAGGTAGGAGTTTCATGGTGAATGGTAGGGCCTTAAGGAGTGTCGTGGAACAGAGAGATCATGGAGTTCAAGTGCATGGTTCTCTGAAAGTGGAGTCACAGGCAGCCACGGCAGTGAAGAAGGCTTTTGGCACACCAGCCTTCGTCAGTCAGGGCACTGAGTATAGAAGTTGGGAAGTGATGTTGCAATTATACAGGACATTGGTGAGGCTGCATTTGGAATACTGTGTTCAGTTTTGGTCACCTTGTTATAGGAAGGATGTTACTAAACTGGAAAGAGTGCAGAAGAAATTTACAAGGATGTTGCCTGGACTCAATGGTCTGAGTTATAGGGAGATGTTTGAAAAGCTAGGACTTCTTTCTTTAGAATATAGGAGACTGAGGGGTGAATGTTATAGAGGTGTATAAGATCATGAGAGACATGGATAGGGTGAATGCACTCAGTCTTTTTCATAAAGGTTGGGGAATTGAGGAGTAGAGGACATCAGTTTCAGGTTAGAGGGGAAAGAATAAAAGGGAACCTGAAGGGCAGCATTTTTTACACAGTGAGTGCTACGCATATGGAATGAGCTGCCAGCAGAAGTGGTTGAGGTGGGTACATTAACAACATTTAAAAGGCATTTGGACAATTATATCTATAGGAAAGGATTAGAAGGCTATGGGCCAATTGCAGGGAGATGAGGTTAGCGTGGACAGAAACTGGTCCAAAGGGCCTGTCTCCATGCTGTTGGACCCTATGACTCTCGGGCTACAAGTTCTCGAAGGTGTGTCTTCCTGCCAAGATAGAGACAGAGGACCAGGCCTCAAAACAATTAACAGCTTGCCAGCTGCTAAATGCCTGGAGCTTCGCTGGAAAAATGGAAGCTTGTCCTTGACTTTAACATCGGGAAGCAGCAGTGGAGAACACTACAAACATCCCCTATTTCAGTGATGTTTATAGTGTCCTCCACTATGAAGATTAATGTTAAACATGGGTTTACATTATCTGCTATTTCCTTCTTCCCTGTTATTAATTGTATTATTGCAACCTCCAAGGGTCCCAAATTTAGTTTAGCTACTTCCTTTCATTTTATATATTTGTAGAAGATCCTGCTTTTTTTAAATTTCTGACCAATTTACTTTCATAATCAATTTTCTCTCTCCTTAGTATCTTTCTGGTCATCAGCTATTGGTTTCTAGCTGCTCACAGAGTTTGGATGCAATGCAGACAATCAATAGTGAGCAGGATTCATTAGTGAAATGAATAGTTCAGTGCTTTTGCAGCTACCGATGTAATTCCAGAATGGTATGTTGGCCCCTAGTTGCCAGAGTCAAGAATGCCACTTAATGCAGGCCATTCTATAGTGGCAAGGTAAATAGCTACAGGTCGAGGTCCATGCTGGTACCATTAGGAGGAAAGAGAAATGAGATCCTGCAAGCAGCCTTTAAGGAATTATGTAGGAAATTGAAAAACAGAACTTCAAAGGTAGTTATTTCGATGGTAGTTAGCATAGGAATAGTAGGATAGATGCATGGCTGGAGACATGTTGCAGGAGGGAGGGCCTGAGATCCATAAAGCATTAGAATCATTCTTGAAAGAGATGGGAACTGTACAAGTTGGACAGGATCAACATCCTTGTGGGAAGGTTTACTAAAGCTATTGGACTGAACTTAAAACTGGATTAGCAGGGAGCCAGGATCCTGACAAGTAGTTGAGAGGAAAGAGAGGCTAGGAAGGAACTTTTTTTGACCATTGTGTATACAAGGAATACCTGCTTCCATTGTAACAACATCACTTTATTAGACAAACTCATCAAAGGCAACAAGGAGCCTGGAAAAACTAAAATCAGTGAGAATTGGATGGAAAACTCTCCACTGTTTGGGATGATATCTAGCGTAAAGGAAGCTGGCTGTGTTCGTTGAAGTTCAATCATCTCAGCTTCAGGGCATTTCTGCAAGATTTGGTCAGGGGAGTATTCTAGGACAAACTGACAAAAAGGTCAGTTGCGTTAATGACCTTTCCTCCACCAGGAGATCTGAGGTGAGGATATTCCCTCATGATTGCATAATATTCAGCAGCATTTATGACTCCTCTGGTAGATATCTACATGCAGCAACACCTTGATAATATTCAAGTTTGGCATACAAGCCTGAAAAGTGGCACGCAACGTTCAAGCCACACAAGTACAAAGCACTGATTATCTCCAACAAGGAAGAATCCAACCACCTCTTCTTGACATTTAATGGTATCCCAGTTGCTGAATCAGCTCCCTGTGGACATGTCTTGAACTCCTGCCCTCTTCACCATAGAGCCCTTACAGACAGTTTACACACTTGCATCCAAATATAAAAGATAGGTAAAACGTATATTTGTGGAATGAAAATCTGAGGCTGACTACTAATGTAAATATAGCTTGGCATGGCTGAAAAGTGGAGTCAAATTATAGGCTAAGTGTAAGCAAAAAGAAGTACTTGAGACAAGAAAAATTAGGTCATCTTATATGGTGAGTCGACATACACAAACCTACGTTACATGACCATGGACATAATAGGCCCAAATTCTCACAAAAGGCGACCAGCCACCATTATTATTGGCTGAGACCAGTTCTAATAAGCACCTAAATGACAGAATCAGTCTTGCAAAGCAGTCTCTAATAACACATCTGGGATTCCATTCAACATAGGCTTCTTTAAAAGGGTCATTGGGGTTATTATAAACTTATTCGAGGGAACTGGAAACTCATCCAGCCAACTAATACATTACACCACAGACTGCAGCTGCTGAAGGAACATAGGCATCCATGATATGTCCTACAGCCACAGAAACAGAACAGATTACTTCAATTTATCCGTCAGCTATCTGGAAGAATGACTGCAATCAAAGTCTTCAGTTTATATAGAGAATTTCCCCTACAGTTATTTACGAACATTATAATGTGAGGACATTAGTTTTTAAAATGTCTAATTAATACTACATTCAACAATTAGACTTCACAATTCTAGCTATGATGGCACCTGGTTTTGCCCCAGCCTGTCAATTTGCAAAAGACATGATAGGTGCGAGACAACACTTGATCTACTCATTGGTAACAGAAAAGCTTTCAGGTTCTCATAAAACTGGAACTATTTGGCTTCTCTATTTAAAATACCTGCATTTTTCATATATTTGTCCAGGAGATTCTGTAGCTCCTGCTCCTTGTCATTGTTAAACTGAGTCTCCATGGCCAACAGAATATATTCATCCAGCAGCATTCGAATCAGATGAAAGGAACCTAGAGAGAGGTGGAGTGAAGCAAAATTATCTCAGTTACCATCTGCTCACATTGCAGAAAAGAAGGAAACTAAAAAAAATTATTGTTTAACTGCAAATAACCTCCTTCATTCTCAAACAATGCAGTATTTTTCTAAAATTATGTCTGTAATCTGTTGTAAGGTTCACCTACCTCTTATTTTGTTTACTGTACACTTCAGACTGTTTAACAACTAATTACATGAAAAGAGAACACTGGTGGAAGTAGGGCAAATCTCAATGACAAAGACGGTACATATTTATACTTTGCATTTTCGTTTGTGTGGCACTCTGTTCTGAATTATTTTTGAAACCAATGTTAGATGCCTGTTCTAACAAGGAGTCTCTGCCTCTCATTTACATCTGACAAATTACAAACAACGCTTTGTAGTGAGATGTACACTGAATAATATTTTTGGAAGTGCAGTAATTGATCGATCCAACATTAGTTCACCATTCAGGAAATAGAACAGCGCTGAATCATCTTGGAAAATATTTATCTTATTCTTCAGTGGTAGTTGTTCTTCATGTTCTGCCAAGTGGCCACCATTTGGACATGAAACCATTACCTACCCTGAGTGGCTCAGTGTGCAGACCAACAAATCCTCTCAGGGCAGAACATTCCTGTGCAGGGCAAAGATGGGGACGTAACAGTTTCCAGGGGCTGAACCAGTGCCCAGGGAGAAGGTGTACTCATCAATGGAGCTCCCTTTCATTGAGCTGGAGACAGGTTTACCATCTGATTAAATATGCTGGACAGGTTCTCAAAGCTAGAAATTCAATCAGAGCCTTTCCAGCCTCAAAGGGGGAGTAGGGTGAGCAAGGGAGTGAGCTGTTTAGGATGGAGGTATTCTCTCCAACTATAGAAAATCTTACATTTTTAAGAAATGTGGGCGGCAAGGTGGCACAGTGGTTAGCACTGCAGCCTCACAGCGCCAGAGACCCGGGTTCAATTCCCGCCTCAGGCGACTGACTGTGTGGAGTTTGCACGTTCTCCCCGTGTCTGCGTGGGTTTCCTCCGGGTGCTCCGGTTTCCTCCCACAGTCCAAAGATGTGCAGGGCCAGGTGAATTGGCCATGCTAAATTGCCCGTAGTGTTAGGTAAGGGGTAAATGTAGGGGTATGGGTGGGTTTCGCTTCGGCGGGTCGGTGTGGGCTTGTTGGGCCGAAGGGCCTGTTTCCACACTGTAATGTAATCTAATCTAATCTAAAATGTATCTTGAACCCAACAGGACTCCACAGGGTTGGCTTCTACCTGCTCTTGCATCCAGACAGTGGTGGCTTCTCAGACTGCTTGGAATGCTAGCAATTCATCTGCTACTGTGAGGTCACCTTAATGAACATGAACTGGACCCTTTTCCCTGTGCAAACTCAGAAACCAATTCAGTCTCTTAATGCGCCTCAAATGGCTCTAATTGAGTTGACTCAGGCAACCAATGTGAGTGGGTGGAATTTCCATACTCTCCCAGCCCCAAATCTGATCTCAGCAAAAAAACAGAATTGAGGTTGACAGGGTTATATTTAACTTCTGCCCACCTCTATTCCCAGTCAAAACTTAAATTCCTGCCTCTGTTTTGATCTCCAGTTAGAATCAGCTTACTCCAACCACACCAACAGATGGTGTCTGTATGTGGAAGTTAGCATGTCTGTCAGGATTCTTGGTCTTATGTAATATTCGTTGACCCCTTCAGATGAAAACGGCACATACATATATAATGACACCCATTATTAAATCATTCAGCAGATACATACAAATTTTGATTATTTCACAATTCAACAGTTACAACATATATCATAAAAATACATTTTGAACAATAGTAAAATACACATCATGGTAGCCAATAAAAGATGTATAATTTTTAAAAAATGTTCATAGCACAGATCTCAAACATTGCTAAGAGGAGACACAGGGTCAGTACATTTTGTCTTGCACTCATCAGAAGTACGGAGCAAGAGACTGACATGGGAAAAGGACACCATTTTATATAGTATGAGAAGAGAGTGCTGATTGGTTGGAGAATCATTGGCATAAGACTGCTGCAAGAACAGCTAGCTGTCAAATCTTAATTCTCAATATGAGTGCAATCAAAAAGCTTCAACTTCTTGTCTTGGTTTAGAAATGTGTAGTTTTACTCTGTACAGCTCAATGCTACAAACACTGGATTTCACTAAGGTAGAGCAAAATTAAAGCATCTTAAGCAGCAGAGGTGTAGATAAGGGATGCACACACAAGTTCATCCCAAATTGTCAAACCAAGTGTCAGCCTGACAGGATATTTTATGTCACAGTCTAGCCATTGTCAAAGCATCAGGTACACATCCTGCCCTACTGCACCACTTACCCCCACCTCCACTACCACTCCAATCCCCAAACTGCTCATGCCCTCACAAGGTTTAGCACAGGATAGAGATAGCAACAGAAGTGACCAGAAGGTATGAGTCCGACATTTTGATGTTTCCTTAGCAGCAGCTTCAATGGTGCTACAAAGTAGCACTTCACAGCATCTTAAACCTGTTCTTCTCTTCACCTGACTGTCTCTGACCCATTGAGTATTTTCACCATTTGCTGTGTTTAGTCAGTAACACATTTCACTGTCATCAAATCAGGTGTATTCTAACAACACCAAAAAAGAAAAATTACATACACTAAAGTACTGAAAATCTTTGTATTAATACAATAATAAAATTGCATAAGTATACAGTAGTAATCTCATGTTGTGCTTCTACTCAATCAAGAATTGATATTATCAACCAGGAGAATTTTGCATGCCAGACTTTTATTTCCTTATAAATTTTCTAATCCTAATAGAATTGGCTCTCAATCCATTGGGGTACCTCTTCAGTACCAGTTGTAATGATTATTAAATTCTGGAGTTATGTTCATCAAACAGTTACTATAGCTCCAAGATTTATTTGTCATCATTCCTGAAAGTTGTAGGAAAGACAAGGCATTAACAAATTTGGGTGAGGAAAATCAAAAGATCTAACTGTGTGAGAAGATATTTGTGATTTGGAGGTGCCAGCGTTGGACTGGGGTATACAAAGTTAAAATTCACACAACACCAGGTTATAGTCCAACAGGTTTATTTGAAAGCACTAATCTTTTGGAGCACTGTTCCTTCATCAGATGGTTGAAAGAGCAGCATTCTGAAGGCTAATGCTTCCAAATAAACCTGTTGGACTATAACCTGATGTTGTGTGAATTTAAAGATGATATTTGGTGTGATTCATTAAACTGGTAATCGACAAGCAGCAACAATTCTACACTCGCAGCTTGAGATGTTTGATCTTTCTATGCTTCGCTTTCTGATTGCAGTCTTCCTGTCTCAGAGTAGAATCATACCTCAGTTAAAAAGTTTGAAATATTCACTGCTGTGCAGTTCAGCCTAATTTCAAATATAAGTAAATATAATATTGAACTGTGTAAAAGATGAAAATATGAATGTTTACCAAAGCTTGAAGCATTGTTAAGAGTGAGATTATGCATCACTCGGGCTCCGAAAAAGCTCCATCTCAAAAGAAAATCTTGAGCTCTCTTCTTAAGGGATCTTCCATTTTGTTTACTTGGCTTAAAAAAAAATTAATGAATAGTCACAACATTAGACAAAAATATCCATAATTAAAAAGTTTTGTTTTTAAGTTTTGTACAAATATTGCATTTCAAAAAGATACCTTGATGACTCTTTGCTCGACTATTATATCCAACCATTCAATGAATGATTCCACTGTAGCATTTTTCTTCAACAGGTCTTTTAATTCTTGAAACACTGTAATAGAGTCATCTAGCATGTAAAAAAGGAAAATGTGAGATTGCTCTAACTATTTGAAAACTTAGACCATTCAATTTCAAATGGCAGCAGAAGATTAAAAGCTTAAGTTGATTTTTGATTAACTATAAGCTGACGAGTATTAAACACAACGGGTTAAAATTTCCTCCCCAGGAGATGGTGAAGGAGATGGCAAGAGGGAAGAGAAATGAGCAAGTTTGTCCTGGAGAAATATTTACTCCCTTCCCATCACCCTATCAATTAAGTCCTGGTCAAGAAAGGTTTTTTGGACCTTTCCTTTAACTGGTTAACTAACAGCCAGTTAAAGGCCTCAACTCACCAGCAGCCTGATTTCCTGCAAAGACTGATTTCCAGACTGGAAAAACAGGGTGACTTGCCAAGGGTTAGGCTTCCATTTGTCCCAATCTGGCTTCTGAAAGACACCCTTTGTACTTACCTCTGATTGTCCTCTCCCAATGACACCCCACATCCCACAACAGGCAAAAGAAAACTACTTACCCTCTCACCAGTGGATCGTCTGAAGACTGAGCAGTAATCATTGGTCCTTCGAAGGCAGAAGTTGTCACCCACTGATTGGCTGAAAGCTTCTCAAAAGGCAAAACTCCACTAGCAATAGGTCAAGAAGCTCACAGGCTGGCTCTTTCCAAACTGCTTGGACTTCCATTTAACAAGCTTTCAACATCAGGTTTAATTTATCAGCCAGATGTTAATGAATTGGGCCTAGATCATTGATACAACTTCCAACTCAAAATGTATTCAAGGGGTAACATTCTGGAAGAGTGAAATGATAACTATGTGGTAGGAGGAATGGGTCATCAGGAAGATTTAGAATTCGGGATTGACAGACCAGGATGAATTATAGTGGGTGATTTAGAATCAAATCATAAAGGTAAAGATAAAAATTTGATTAAGAGTGAAAACAGAAAGGAAAAGACAAAACAAAGTACTAAATTCTCTAACTACAATTTATTACAGAAGGAATGAGAGAGAAGAATTTAAAGTGTCCCTTTCTGGGATGAGCACATTGGTATGACTTTAACAATTGACTTCTCATGAAAATAAAATCCTCATTAAAAATTTCCAGACCTAACTTCCTGCAGTCCGTTTGATGTGGAAATTCAGTACTTAAAAATAACAGGTGACATACTGTTTATATGATGCAAAGGTTATAAATTTACCTTCTAATTATGCAGCCAAAGCTAAATACTGTGGACACTCAGCTCCATCTTAGGCCAAACATTTGCTTGCTTCGCACCCCATGCACGACTTCAACATTCACTCTCTCTCTCACCAATACATAATGAAAGCAGTCTGCTGGACTGCAATCACTTACCAGTTTGACAGCATCTCCCAAACTCATGATCTCTACCTTCTAGAAGGACAAGTGCAGCAGATCCACATGAATACCACAACCTACAAGTTTCTCTCTAAGTTATACATCATCCGGAGTTGGAATTCTGTTGCCATTCCTTCAATGCCGCTGAGTCAGAATTTTGCATTTCCCTTCCTAACAGTGCCATGGGTGTACCTGCACCACATTAAAGCAGTTAAAGAAGGCAGCTCACCACCAACCTTCCAAACAAATGGGAATAAATGCAGGTCTCACCATCAATAGCCAAATCCCACAAATGAACCTTTTTTAAAAAAATGCTGGTAATCCAAATAAATCAGAAATACTGGAAATATTTGGCATTTTTCAAGATCTATCTTATCTATCATATAAATATATCAAGATCGGTAGAATTGAGCTCAAGGCTCATCTCTTAACCTCCTGCATTTCCTTGCCAACTTGTGCATTAATAATGGAATGTGGAACCAACTTGCAAGACTTTGTCTAATTTGGGACCGTATTGTTGAAGAGGAGAGTGTGAAACGGACTGGTAAGTTAGAGGAGATACTTGTTAGGAAGGAAGATGTGTTGGACATTTTGAACAACTTGAGGACAGACAAGTCCCCCGGGCCTGACCGGATATATCCTAGGATTATGTGGGAAGCAAGAGAGGAAATTGCAGTACCGTTGGCAATGATCTTCTCGTCTTCACTGGCAACGGGGGTGGTACCAGGGACTGGAGAGTAGCGAATGTTGTGCCCCTGTTCAAAAAAGGGAATAGGGATAACCCCGGGAACTACAGGCCTGTTAGTCTTACTTCTGTGACAGGCAAAGTAATGGAAAGGGTACTGAGGGATAGAATTTATGAGTATCTGGAAAGACACTGCTCGAATAGGGACAGCCAGCACGAATTTGTAGGTTTTGCCTTACGAGTCTTATTGAATTCTTTGAGGAGGTGACCAAGCATGTGGATGAGGGAAGAGCAGTGGATGTAGTGTACATGGATTTCAGTAAGGCATTTGATAAGGTTCCCCATGGTAGGCTTATGCGGAAAGTCAGGAGGCATGGGATAGAGGGAAATTTGGCCAATTGGATAGAAAACTGGCTAACCGGTCGAAGGCAGAGAGTGGTGGGAGATGGTAAATATTCAGCCTGGAGCCCAGTTACAAGTGGAGTTCCGCAGGGACCAGT
>NC_057712.1:74733057-74739827 GCF_004010195.1 Chiloscyllium plagiosum
GGGGAGATGTTAGGGGTGGGTTCTTTACCCAGAGAGTGGTGGGGGCATGAAATGCGCTGCCTGTGGGAGTGGTAGAGTCAGAATCTTTGGTGACCTTTAAGCGGCAATTGGATAGGTACATGGATGGGTGCTTAAGCTAGGACAAATGTTCGGCACAACATCGTGGGCCGAAGGACCTGTTCTGTGCTGTATTGTTCTATGTTCTATGTATAATGCCTCTAAAATATGGTGATACCAAATGTGATTACAGATGTTCCTTTGGAACACTTTTTACAATCTCCCATGTTACCAATTTTCTATCATTTTCCTCCAGAATCAAACTTTGTTTCAAAGCATCAATTAATCTACAAAAACTGACTATGCTGATACAGAAACATGGAACTAGACATTACCTCTAACGACTTTTAAGAAGTGATTTTAATTGTCCTCAAGCAGCAAATTAAGTACTAGAGCAGAATGTAAAATAGAACAGCTCCATTTTCTGCTCTATTCTTTCGATCTGTGATTTCAATGCCTCTCGCTTATGCAGCATATTTGATTGTAGTCATGTTGATAAAATGCAATTTGTACATTGAACGCCTGGAATCAGCAGGATGTACCTAAATGATAGTACCCCCAACCACCATCAACCACCACATTACCTCATCCCCCAATAACCCCTTTTAATGTTCCTCAAAAAAAGTCTTTAGCTTGACTCTCCATGAGCTGCACACCCTAGCTAGTCACAAGATTAATGCTATTCCATCATTACCACCTCTGAAATAACTTGCTTCAGTTTTGATGTTGACAGCTGACTTCTGTGCCAGCTTGCTCTTTCTTTATATCACGAGGTGCATAAATTGTACCCCGAAATTGAACCTTTTGCATCTTCTTTCCGCCCGGATGATAGGAGCAATGAGGTCCATTCTGAATTCCTTACTGTCTGGAAATCACTACGTATTTCATTCCCTATTGCCATCTGCCTTCATTTCACAAAAAAAAAACCTTGCCTTCAGCAGTACCTTTGATCCCCATTGCAACCTTCTCCAATTTAGCATTTTTCCCAAAGATTTTGGAATTCAATGTTTCTTTTCTTCTTTAAAATGAAGTATTTTGACCCATATTACTAAACATGAGGAATGATAAAGAAACACAGTTTTTTTTAACCAGTATTAGATTTGTGTAAGTTATAAATAAAATGTGGAAAAGCTGACTCTTATAACTCAATCCGGTAAAACAGGAATCAAGCTAGTACTTCACTATTCCTCTTCTTAAAGGTGCTTAAGTTCAGTGTCTGTTCTTCCCATCAGACCTGCTCAGCCTTTTATGCTTCAGCATAATGCTGGGAGATGAATAGGCATCAGTAGACTGTGTACTGTCATTGCTGAGGCAGTGGAGCTAAGACTGAACACTTGGGAAAATATGATTCTGAGTCTAAATCTTACCAGGCTCTCATATGTTTCACTAATACATCACTATATATTACCCACTTGTGGGAGTACTTATCTATATAAAGGAGGGCTCCTTTGGGACAATGATCTCAGGGTTAGATCGATGCTACATCATTGGGAGGTCTGTCCATTGAAAGACAGCAATATCAGAAGTGCAAACTGTGTTTATGAAATGAATAATTGTTTCAAAGCCTGCGTGAATAATTATCAATTGATTGTAGGTAATGCTTTCATATATTTGTCGTAAATTATAGCTTCTGTAATGTGCATACTTATCTCTTTTGTTACATTATCTGTGACAGCCTATAGGTGTTAATTAAAATGGCATGACCAGTATCATGTACTTACAATCCGAATACAGTTCAAAGTCCTGTTCTGTTCCACCCGATACTGTGAGTAGGGCCTGTGAACTAATGCTGTTTAGATCCACCTTTTCAATGTCAGCCACCATGGAGTTCACAACAGTCTGGTCAAATAAAGCAGGCCTGGCAATCTGAGCAGGACAATACATTAGACTGGCTTAACAATAAGTACAACATGGAAAACATTCAAGTATTTGATTTTGCTCAACACATGCCTGTGCAAGATGTAAAAATGAAGTTTGCCGTTTTAGAGAAGAAACAAATCTCTGTGCAATGGGCAGTTTCTTTTCAGAAAGGTTATCTGGGAGATTTTCCAGTGATGAAGACATCCAGTGCTCCCAATGCTTAGCAAAATTTCTGATGTCTGCTAGCAAACTGAAAAATAAAAATAGATTGAATTAGATAATGTCCTAAACCCTTTGGAGAAAGTTTCTTTTGGATTTTACAAAATCAAACAATTTAGAGAACTGCCTGTTTCCCTTCATCCCTTTGCGGTATTGAACACTAATTTAAAAAGATAACTGATATTATTCAAAACAACAAACATTACATCTTCGCATAAAATCCTTTATGCTTACTATGATTGTCTATGAAAGCAGGGTGAGAGGTTGGCACAGTAGTAATGTCACTTAGATAATAATCCAAAGACTCAAGCTTACAGGCTGGGTCCACAACTTCAGGTCCCAGTGGAGTAGCTGGCAAAATTTATTTTCTATCAATGTGGGCAGCACGGTGGCACAGTGGGTGGGTGGCACGGTGGCACAGTGGGTGGGCAGCACAGTGGCATAATGGGTGGGCGGCACGATGGCACACTGGTTAGCACAGCTGCCTCACAGCGCCAAAGACCCAAGTTCAATTCCTGCCTCAGGCGACTGACTGTGTGGAGTTTGCACATTCTCCCCGTGTCTGCGTGGGTTTTCTCCGGGTGCTCCGGTTTCCTCCCACAGTCCAAAGATGTGCAGGTCAGGTGAATTGGCCAAGCTAAATTGCCTGTAGTGTTAGGTGCAGGGGTAAATGTAGGGGTATGGGTGGGTTGCGCTTCGGCGGATCGGTATGGACTTGTTGGGCTGAAGGGCCTGTTTCCACACTGTAAGTAATCTAATCTAATCTAATAAATATGGAATTGGCAGCTAGTTTTGATAACAGTAACCTTTGAGCTTTTTATTAAAAACTCTCTAATCTGGAATCCTTACCTGGTCTGCCTTACTAATAACTCTCGAACCATAACAATGAGATTGACTCTTAGCTCTTTCTGAATTGGGCAAGCAAGCTATTTGGTTCAAGGGCATTAGGGTTGGGTACAAATGCTGGCCTTGCTAATGACTGCCATATCCTATGAAAGAATAAAAGGAGGGGGGGAGGGGTAAAAAAAGAACCAAGCAACCTAAATGAAGCAATCATTTTATCATGCTGTATATCAAAAACAGCAGCATGCAGGAAACATTTGAGATGTTTTATACACTTCCTTGCTGACGAATGACACCATGCTGTGCCAGACATAATTTTAAATAGGTCGTGGTTTAACTCAGTTAAAAATCACACAACACCAGGTTATGGTCCAACAGATTTATTTGAAAGTACAAACTTTCGGAGCGCTGCTCTTTCATCAGCTACCTGACGAAGTAGCAGCACTCTAAAAGCTTGTACTTCTAAACAAACCTGTTGGACTATAACCTGGTGTAGTGTGATTTTTAACTTTGTCCACCCCAGTCCAAGACCGACACCTCCACATCATGAATTAACGAGCAAGTATCTATTGTTATGCAAATAAGGTACAAATGCTAAATCAATTTATTTAAGTGTCTGTCCAAAACAGCACTAATAAGATTAACTCACCCTCAGTTCATTATCTACCTAAATCACAATTGACAAACTGCAGTCTAATCACACTTCGGGTAACAGCAGCTTGTCAACTTCACTGTGTTTGGGTCTGTAAAATGCAGAAGAGTGTGCCTGTTTATATTGGCCTCACTACATCACCACAATGGATCTGTGCACCTACAAAGTGAAGTTTGTTTGTTAATTTGGTTTGTTTGGATAGAGTCAAACTCCAATGATTGTTTATTTCCTCGATATCCTACTGTACTGAATTGAACTGCGTTTGACTATGTGTACAAATATATTTTTTATGAATAAAGTATATATTTGAAATAAAGAAAAACAAATCTGTTTGTTAATGATGGGTTAATGACAGCAAAAACTGTTGAGTGAGAAATACCACCATCCAGGCCAAAAGTCTAGCTCCTCTATTTTACAAATTTATGTGCATGACTTGTGAAACCGGGAAGTGGCTATGTTTCTTTGAAGTATCAGTTTTGACCCTGGTGATTAGAAACGTAATTTGTTTTAACCAAGAAACATTTCAGAGAGTTGTATTTCAGGAAACTCATGCAACCAGACTTGTGTTCTGCAGCCTTTACCATCTGGTAAGTTAGAGCTATTCTCATTTACGACCATATGATAGAAGCACAAAAAACATGAGGAAAATGGAATGAGAAAGATACCAAGGTTAAACTATATGTGAGGGCAATAAGGTAAACTAAGAGAGTACCTTTCCCTAGAGTTTAAAATCTACATTACTTCTGAGTATTATATCAGAACCTGACAATAATTAATTAAAGAGTAACAAACAGTGCTGTGTCCCATTGCAACTTGATTTTCAATATATTCTTAAATAAAAGCGAACATAAAAAAATCCATTATACTTCAAGAAATAGTATCTATCATTAAGTAGTTTACTGCGTACACATACATTTGCAGAAAATACTTATTAGTATTCGGTCTACCTGCGGTGCATTTGTGTGTGATTCTTGTGCATTCCCAAAGGGCTGAGCATGTTAGATTTGATTTATTATTGCCACATGTACCTAGGTACAGCAAAAAGTTTTATTTGTATGTAATACAGGCAGATCTTACCATACAAAGTTCATAAGATATAGCAGAATAAGGCCATTCGGCCCATAGAATCTGCTCCGCCATTCCATCACGGCTCATGCTCTCCTCACTCCCATGTTCCTGCCATCTCTCCATATCCCTTCAACCCAATACCAATTAAAAATCTGTCCACCTCCTGCTTAAATTTATTCACTGTCCCAGCATCCACTGTAATTTGGGGTAGCAAATTCCACAGATTCACAATCCTTTTGAGAGTAGTTGTTTAAAGTGCATTAGGATAATAGAACAGAATGAAGAATACAACATTATGGCTGCAGAGAAGGTGTACAATGTAACAGCATTGGAGAAATCCTTGATTATGTTGGCTGCCTTCCTGAGGCAGTGAAAAATATACAGTAGTGCCTCGACTTACGAACTTAATCCGTTCCAAGACCCGGTTAGTGAACCGAAAAGTTCGCGAACTGAATCAATTTTCCCATTGTTCGGATATTTCCGGAGTCTTTTCTCTTTTTTGTCTCTTGGAGGTTGGTGATGCCACAAGAAAATGATCCAGAGAAACTTGTTCTTTTCTTTGTTGCAGAATTTTCCGAAAATGGGACATCACATTGTCATTTAAAATGTTCACCTTCGTTTTTACCTTGTTTGTACGTATGTTGAAGCAAGATTTTACGTACAATTCTGTTCGTAAACCGATTTGTTCATGAACGGGGTCGTTCGTATGTCGAGGCGCTACTGTAGATGTATAATGTGTCTGCAAGACTTCAGAAATAACCGTGCATGTTTAGCGACTAGACAACAATGCTAGAACATTGAAGCAACAAATTCTGGAACATCTAATCCTTTATCCTTTATGAATTTAAGACCTTTAAGGTTTTTTAAAATATGTATTTGCATCAAACAGCGATGCAATTAATGGTTTTCAGTTATTGTTGTAGTGAAGTTCACAAATGACATTATTAATGAAGAAATGATTTTTCGCAGACTGATAATAATTATGTCCTTTGGAGTAGCTATTACAAAGTTAGATAATAATAATAATAAAGTATCATTTCTACACATTTTCCCATCAAGGACATGCTCTTACCTTTCTGGCATCTCTTGCATTGTTGCTGGAATCAACACATCTGTCAGAACCTTGGGAGAAATATGAAGGAATATGACATTTTCATTTCACTCGAAATTGGTGAATTTAAAAGATGGTCTGTAAATCTGGAATAAATGTCTTCCAATTCTATGAGTGCAAAGTCAACAAGTGATCAGTTCAAAATTACAAATTTTATATCTAAATTCTGAATGCTATCTTTCTATTTCACACCAAATGTGCGATGGATCAGTCCTCCTTGATATGCTGGTTTAATTATTAATGCACGATTGCGTGCCTTTTTATTTTATTTTTAAATTGAGTAGTCACCCATTTGTTACAGTTTAAGGAACTCCTCACTTTAACTTTTGTCTTTTTTGTTAAGTAGAAAGGCATATTATACAATTGTTAAATAGTAAAATAATTGTATTTACTCAAGAAGTGACTAGCTAACACCAATGAAATCAATAAGTATTTCTGTACTTTTGTTTTTGACATAATTATTAATAGTCATTTGGTAGTAGAAACATTGAGTATTGCTAATGCATAGAAAACCCTTTTGAAACTTGTCAATTTACACTCATCAGGGCAATTCACAAAAATGCCAACGTGAAGGAAAAACAACATTTACACTGTATGGGCGGTTAATTACTTGGTAAATGGAGTATGATTGGTTGAGGCATTGCCAAGGGTAATACACAAATAAATAATGACTGACAATTAAGTACTCAGGTTGTTTTTTTTTTAATTAAGACGTTGAATCTGATTAGTCAGGCACTGTCCTCAGCAATGAACCAGAGAATGGCCGTCGCCTACTTTATTAAGTTTCTGAACTGTAGATGATGCATTTGCTACATTTCCTATGTTAGAATCTGCAGCTGAACATAAGAATTTCTATGAGGAGAAAGTGAGGTCTGCAGATGCTGGAGATCAGAGCTGAAAATGTGTTGCTGGAAAAGCGCAGCAGGTCAGGCAGCATCCAGGGAACAGGAGAATCGACGT